>NC_056747.1:487662171-487799671 GCF_019279795.1 Protopterus annectens
AATTTCATTGTTCCATAATTTACTAAATCCAGGCCAGAGTGAACAACCTAATCCCTCCCCAATAGATGCTTCATCTATAGTTGTTAATAACTTTTAACAAATACTTGCTTCAAGTTGAAGCCTTAATTATCAAAGATATCCCACAGTCAAACCAATTCCTCACTAACAAAGGTCGGGAAGCTCATTTCTCACTCAAGCCTGCCTCTGCCTCCACCATAAGAAAATATCTCCTAAAACTAAAAACTACAAGCTCTGCTGCAGACAGCCTTCCTCCTGAGTTCCTAAAAGTTGCAGCTGAGGCTCTGTCATTTCCAGTATCCATACTAATAATCATATCCTTTCTAGGGTCTCCTTTCCCAATCATTTGGAAGAAGGCATACGTACTTACTCTTCATAAAGGAGGACCCTCTGCTGATTACTGCAACTTAAGACCAATTTCCATCCTGCCACCATTATCTGTAGTATCAGTAAAGTGCATCCAGTCCCAATTACTGTAATTTTTTACTATAAACAACTTTCTCTTCCCCACGCAGCATGGTTGTTATTCAAATCTAAGCACCATTACTGCCCCATTTCACTTTGCTGATACTAGGTTTCCAGTATTTTTGTTTTTCTTAATGGTCTCATCCTTATTCCTAGGCCTGCCCAAAGCACCCAACACTCTCTCTCACCATAAACTATTACTAAAACTCTCATCCTTGGGTGTCTCCCACTCCTCCCGCTCCTGTTTGACAGCTACCTAACCAATAGATTCCAAGCAGTCAAACGGCAACAAGAATACTAATTTCTACCCAATAGCGGAGGAGTGCTACAAGGATCCATACTTGGACCCCTCCTGTTTAACATATTTATAAATGATCTACATGCTGCTTCCAAGCACGCTAGTCTTGTACAATATGCAGATGACTCCACTCTTATCTGCACAACCTCTAACCTATAAAAACTTCAAGAAATTATTCAAGAATCCTTTATGATCATAGAATCCTGACTCACAACTCCTACTTAAATCCCCCACAAAACAAAACTACTACTTTTCATCCCTAAAACATTTTCCCAAAGGAAAAAAAACTCATCAAAATCACTTTATTAAATAATTCTCTGAACAGGTTCCTAGCACCAAACTCTTATGAGTCACAACTGATAACTTGAACATTTCCAAAATGAAAAGCTCAGCCTCTTGTATAGAGCAATACCCTACCTAACAGACAGAACCATAGAAACTATATATTAAGCCTACCTACTACGTACCCTACTGTATGCTTCTCAACTCTTTGCTCATCTACAGGTGTCCACTCAAAGACGGCTGGAACAATGCTACAAAAAATTATTTGCTTTACTGCAAATCATATCTATGGAACTCATCACTGTTCTACCCCTAAATAACTAAAGTGGACTGAACTCCCACAACATCTCTACTAAAATCAGCTGCTACTAGCTCATACCCTAATATGCTACCCTGACAAGTATCCAGTGCTAAAAGACATTTGTCAACACCACCACCTTACCAAAGCTCTTTGCTTTAAAAGATAGCTTCTCCACTTATTCATTAAAGTCCAAAATGCATCAGGAGCCTCCTTGTACTCAACCTCTGTTGCTCCCATCTAAAATACCCCCTCAGATGCTCTCAGGGTTCTTAAAAACTGATAAGCATTCAAAATATATCTAAGAAAACACCTCTCTACATCCTGTCTCTGTAGCTGTACATCTCCAGGGTAAGTATAACATTTCTCCTTTCTTCCTCCTCTTCTACTATACTTCTCCTCTACTCTGTTAACAACTACTATACTTCTACTCTGTTAACTACTATGCTTCTGCTCTACTCTGTTAACAACTACTATACTTATACTCTGTTAACAACTACTATACTTTGGCTCTACTCTGTTAACAACTACTATACTTCTACTTTAACAACTACTATACTTCTGCTCTACTCTGTTAACAACTACTATACATCTGCTCTAATTACTATACTTCTGCTCTACTCTGTTAACAGCTACTATACTTCTACTCTGTTAACAATTACTATACTTCTGCTCTACTCTAACAACTATCACTCTGTATTCACCCACCCCACCTTCTTCCTCTGCCTCTCTTACCACTCATTTCATTTATACATCAAAATTAAATCAACCTTTTGCTATCCACCCTTTGTAAATAACTCTGTGCTCTGCACTGTGACAACTGTCCTTCTACACTGTCATTTAATTATCGAGTATAATTTAGTATAAGAAGCCTTACTACTGTATGTATAGTCATTATATTATCTATTCTGACTTTGTAAAATTTATTTTGATTGTGTTCTGCCTGATATTGCTATTGCTGTGTCACTGGGCCTCCACTGAAAATGGGCCTTTTTGCCAAGGTGGACTTCCCTGTTTAACAAATATAAAATAAAATAAATAAGGAAGTGGTGACATTAGTCAAATCAACATTAGGTGATGTGCATAACATTTATCCACTAATGGTGAAATGAGAATGTCGACACCAGGCTGCACATGTATCAGTGTTACTCTTTGGAACATAAAACAGTGTTTTTTTTAAGGGGGCAAGATCCCTTGCACCCGCATACCCACTGCTAATTATATACTAAATCCAAGACTGTACCATCCCTAGGGAAGGGGCATATTCCACTTCCATGGGGATTGTTCTTTTATCATGCATCTGTCAACCAAAGTGGGTTGACTATACACAAGTCAATTTTGGCCATATTTGACAATTCTAATGGTAACAGTGTGTGTAAGTGTGTGCATATGTATATGTTTAATATATAAAGCAAGATCAGTTGAAACTGAAGCGGAGTAGGACTGCTACCTGGAAATTGCAACTTGTGCCCTCCCCCATCATCATTTGTTGAAAATTCAGATTTAGCTTAAGGATTACTTAGTTGGATCTTTTCCATCTTAAAATTTTTGTTCAAAATGAATAATTTCTTTTCTTGTGAAGTTAATTTTCTCCATGTATGTAAGGGTTTACTTTTGGAAGTGCTTTTATTTATTAACTGTACACCTTTTTATTTGGTGAAAAGAGGGTATTTATGCTAACTAATAACAAGCTACTGGCATCAATCTTTATTGTCCAGACTACTTCCCTATGTACCATTTTGTTTAGAATTATTTGGTTTAAAATTGGGTGATCAGTAGCTGGGATTTCCCTAGCCTGATGACCCTGGGAGGTAGAATTTTAATACCATGAGACAGAAAAAAAAGGCTGCAGTATTGGAGAATATTGCCAGTCTTTGGAAGGTGTGTGCGTGCGTGTGTGTGTGTGCATATCTGTGCATATCTTCATACAAGAGATGTACAAAGTGTAGTTACTGCATATAAGCACTGGAAGGTATTGAAACAGAGTGGGGTCAAAAGGGTGTGGACAGCTAGGCCAAAGACTCTGCTCAGTGTGAAGTCTGTTCATATGTGTGAATAGGGGAGGCTCATAACTAGTTCAAAAGTGTGTGTGTGTGTGTGTGTGTGTGTATGTTTGTTTATATATAATATATATGCTGCACGTTCTTGTGGACAGACCACACTTGCCATACATATCAATGCCTTATTTATACATTAATCTGTTCAACAGCAGCAGTTGCTCAACAGACCATATCCTGGCAGTCACTAACCTTGGTTGATGGTGGTGGGATTCAAACCCCATTTCCCTGATCAACAGTGTTAAATACATTGTATCATATGGATACTCTAAGCTGTATGTAAAGGTTTTGCTGGAATGTGGCAACATATGCATTATTTCAAAGGCACTCTATATAGTGTAGCATCATCTGGGCTTATTAAAATGACACAGAAGTTAGCTGTGACATATATGAGTGTTTCACAGATTGCCATTCAGTTTGAATTGCTTGTCCTGTGAAGTTAAACAGAGAATCAAAATGAAAGGAATGTTTTATTGGCATTTAGAATGTAAGCAACCCCCATTTAAAAATCAGAATAAAAACATCTGTTTTCTGTTTTAGTGCAGAAATGAAAGACTTAATACTTTTCAGCGCTCTTACTGCAGATTTGTACTTGACTAAAAGTTCTGAATCTTAATTTTGTTATGCCACAATGGATTAGTTCTAGGAAGGAAGATTGGGATCCAGTAACTACAAAGCAACGTTAAAGCTTTTGCCTTGTTCCTTCTGATAAGACCACAGCAGGGTTGTTAAAGATGATGTGACCCAGTGCAGGCTTATTCTCAGCCTTTGACAGCACTCCACAGCAGGATATATAAACAATTCTAAAAGGCTCGAGGAAAAAAATCTAGTTTAGCCATCACTATAAAATGTATGGCTTTTAGTATACAAATTGAAAAAATGGTACTGAATTACATCATGTCCTGGATATGATGATTGCATAAACTGCCATTTTCAAGTGTGTTTTGCATATTAACATTTCTTTGCGTACTCAACACAAACAATTAAACAATTAGCACCTTAATTTACAATCCATTAACTTATTATAAAGTAAAATAACAATTAGTGCTGTTATTTGCAGTTAAATTAGCTTGTTTGCACAATACAAATGAGGATCTAAATGGCCTCTAATTCTAAAAACTTTTTTCCTCCTTTTTTTACCACATTAGAACCCTGTGGTAACATTAGAATAATAAACAGATGCGTCAGTCTAGTTTGCCTTACGGAATTAGACTAAAACAATGAGTATAAAGGTCACACAGGAAAACCAGCTGGTTAAAAAAAAACACAAAAAGAAAATTCTAGCAAAGCTAGACTTTCCACTGTGTGATACCTTAAACCTGTTGTATCAGAGGCAACATGGGATATATGCAAATTACACCTCAAGGATATTGGTTCTTTCAGCTAAATGGCAATTCTGAATGTCTACGACTTTGGGGTAGCCTTTAAGACGTAAAAGAAAAAGTCGTGGACATTCAGAATTACCATTTAGCTGAAAGACCCGATATCCTTGAGGGGTAATTTGCATATATCCCATGTTGCCTCTGATACAAGAGCTTTAAGGTTGAGACAGAGTGGCGTCAAAAGGGTGTGGACAGCTAGGCCAAGAGTCTGCTCAGTGTGAAGTCTGTTCATATGTGTGAACACAGTGGAAAGTCTAGCTTTGCTAGGTTTTTCTTTTTATTGAATTAGACTGCAAATGTACTCTGACTAAATGCAGTCACACTTACCATTTTACACTATTGCATTCACTTGCTCCTGAAATGCATAACCTGAAGCCGTTTTTGGATATAACACAACGAAGGAATGCAAAAGATATACTGCATTTGATGCAGACAATATTATAGTGCATGTAAATGGCTAGAACACTAAACTGGCTACTTAGCCATAACTATACAATATAAATACTTTCATGAAAATAGCTGCATGACTGCCAAATCATGCACCAATGCACTTTATGAGCATCTACACAAATGCATGGAACTTGCCATACCAAATAGAACTAATTCACTCTCCTCCAAAAGAAAGGAAAACAATCTGGTGGTCCCCAGCCATCAATAAACTCTACAACAGAAGGAAGAAACTGTTACAGAAAAAATGAAGTCACAAGACTGGAAAACCTCCCTTATCAGTCTCAACAAAAAGTTGAGATCCCTTATCAAATCCTCTAAAGCCAGCTATGAAGGTAGAATCACAAAGCCTTCTATAGCTATATCAAAAACCTCAAAGCCAATACCCAGATTTGTTATTGCACAATGGCACCTCCTATACTGAGCCAAGAGATGTAGCCAACATACTGGCCGACAGATTCAGTGCTAACTTTACCCCTGTCTCCCTTCCCAAGGTCCCTATCACAATACCGGAAGAAAGCCTGGTACCCACCATTTCTGCAGCACAGGCAAAAGCTGCACTGTCCAAAGCCAAAAATACAGCATCAATGGGACCTGATAATATCCCTGGCTGCATCCTACATGAGCTACAAAATGAACTGTCATCACATCTGTGTGCCCTGTTATATCACAGCCTTACCTCAGGCTATGTCCCTAGTACATGAGCTAAAAAATGAACTGGCATCACATCTGTGTGCCCTGTTATATATCAGCCTTACCTCAGGCTATGTCCCTAGTGAATGGCGCACTGCTACAGTCATCCCACTCCATAAAGGGGGAGCAATTACAGACCCTGGGAACTATCGCCCCATTACCCTGACGAGTCTGGTATGGAAAGCTATGGAGTGCATCATCATGGACCTGCTTAACAAAGATATAGGCAATCTCCAAACTCTTGATCCCACACAGTTTGGCTTTGTCAAGGGGAGATCCTGCCTGCTGAATCTGGTTGACTTTTTCGAGGCAGTCACCAAGGCTGTGGATGAGGGTAAAGCAGTGTATACAGCCTACCTCGACCTGGCCAAGACATTTGATATCATTCCTCACTAAGGTATCATTCATAAACTCACCAAACTTGGCATCAATCTTTACATCACAAAGTGGGTTGCAAATTGGCTCACAGACAGGACCCACAAAGTGAAAGTTGTGGATTTCAAGTCAGACTGATGATCAGTCATGAGTGGAGTCCCACAGGGCTTGGTCCTGGGCCCTGTCCTGTTTGACATCTACTTCTCAGAAGTCCAGGCCAACACTGAAGGACTCTGGCTGACCAAGTTTGCTGATGACTGCAAGCCAGGAGTCATTATTAACTCCCCAAGTGATGCAGACATCCTACAAAAGGGCCTCTCTGAGACCATTGACCAGTATCGGAACCATGGCCTGAAGCTTAATGCCAAAAAATTAGTTCTTATCCCCTTTGGAAAAATCTCAGTTCCCATGAATTACCACATTGATGGGAGCCACTGAAGACTGAAGGGGGCCATAAGAGATCTGGGCACCCAGTTCAACAGCCACCTCACCTTCAACCACCAAACTGCCACTCTGGTCAGAAAGTCCTTCTACATGACACCTCTTATAACCAAAGGTTTCACATCTAGGAAGAAAGAGGTCATCATCCCTCTCTACTCATCCCTCATTAGATCAATCATCGAATATAACACCCCGTTTGGCATGTACCTGACCAGACATCTACAACAGCTGGAGAGGCCACAAAAGTACCTCACAAAAAGGATCATAGGCCTTAAACACATGTCTTACATGGACAGAGCAAAGAAACTTATCTACTTAGAGGTGATCTATGCTTGACTTACAAATCCATGTCCGACCCAGCCCTACTTGAAATGCAACACCTAAAGAAATCCCAATCCCCCAGTGCCACATGCTTCGGAGATCACAACCTCATTACCACAATTAACAGAACGTGCTGAAGGGACAAGTTCATCTCCCTAAGACTGCCCATATTCTGGAATAAGCTTATTCATGCAAGCAGAGCACCTCGCTGGCCCTCTTTCAAGAGAAATCTTGATGAGTGGATGGGTAACAAAGTTCACTCCAGGGATCATTCCAGTTGCCCTACTGGATATGGGCACTGTGAACTAACATCGGGTGGCACAGTGCCTGGGCAACTTATTTTGGGCTAGGCTTGTAAAGGCTCCAGAGCCATTAGCCTAGTACACACCTATGAACTTAGGAGTATGAAACTGTATAACAAGAGATACAGAAAGCTTAGTGCAATTGTCTGGAGGTCTCTGTGGTTCCACACCAGTATATACAATGCAGTTGCCACTGGATACCTAATGAAGTTAAAACTCTCATTCATGTTGATTTTGATGATTTATTGAACATCTGTTAGCAAAAGACTTTGCCAGTGCTTTGGCAAGAATATACTTGTCTTTCTGGACAGTTACAGTATTTTAAGAACTTGGGTCCCATTCTTGTTGATCTTAGGGCATTTTGCTTGTTCCTAGCCTTTTTGGTTTAAAGGAATTCCTCATATCCCCGTCACATTTCACCTGCTTTCAGTACATTAACATGTGTTGTGCTTATTTTCTTGACCCATATGAATAAATATTTCAATTTACAGGGCATGTTTTAAGATTCAAGACTAGATTTAAGTTTTCCTGTGGCCTGAGAATGGAATAAAAGATCTAAGTACTTTTGATAAGTAAGATAAAGTAAGGTGAGTGCATAATGGAATATGTGCTACTGTCATTTGTACAGTTCCAAGCAATTTTGTCTGTCTTGGCAACACACAAGCTGTTGTATCAATTTGTGCCATCTGTTCTAACAACAAATTAAAGAAAGTTAACTAAAGGATTCCTACATTGGAATTCAGCTGTTGGATACATATATTTCTGATCTATATCTGTATCTCACTTCTTTTCCACCACTAAAATTATAGATTTGTGTTGTCATACTCTTAAATGCTTGCACTTTGATTAATGCCTGGTGTAAATGCTGATTTAATTGCTGTAGGTTAATTCTTCAAACCATTCTTGTTTGATAGAAATCTATCAATTCTTTTCTGGCTAGGGTGGTAGCAGGCAGCGGTAAATGAATTTCTGAATGCAGATTTTACATGCCTGGTTAGTATTCACACACAAAGTGCATTATCCTATCTGACCATCAAAAGGGGGCAACATTTCTTACTGAGCAATGACATTTTAGCTGCATCAGTTCATATAAATTAACCATTCTGGTTGCATTTAGTTTAGTAAATAACTTTCCTGGGCCCTAGCCTATTTTCATTCATGACCTACACCTGCAGTAGCTTCAGAAATTGAGAAAGCATCAGCAAATTGTTAAAAATAAGTCATCATCTTAATTTGAGACTGCTTCTAATTTGACATTAATATCTTTGTCAACAAAATCTTTAATGGCAAAATCCTTTTCTAATTAGTTATTTCTGAAGTTTCATAAAAATCGATGCCATATTTTTGCATCAAACAAAATTTAGCTGAGTAGTTTAGTTTATTCCATAACATATTGACAGCCAATTGTAGGACCGTAACCAGAAGATAAAGTACAAAGCTCCACATTCTGTCTCCGTACTTTGTACTTGGTTATACTTGGTAAAGCATTGCATCTTTAGACAAATCCAGGGGCTTTGAAAGTACAAGCAGGTAACTTAGAGACCCGAAAATAAGATTAGATGTGAATGAGTAATGGAAGTTGCTATGGGAGGTAGAGTTTACCTCTTGTATAACACAGAGGAGTCTCAAAGAAGAAATAGGAGAAAATATAGCTCTTACTAGTACATACGATTCTTTTTAGAGAGAACTAGATACAATTCCCCAAGTATTACAAATGTACAAAATAATACAATATAATGGATGTTTTGCATTGTCTCCAAATCATTACACTTGTCATAAATCCAAGCCCCTTTTTTACTGTCATCTAGGATGCAGCTTATTTTAAAATTTGTACGTTGTAATATCTTGAATATTTAACAAACATTTGGTTATACAAGTAGTGAAACATTTCTCGATTTTTGTGTATCTTGGAATTTTTCACTGTGTTGTACAGGTATGGCAATTTTGTCCTTAAGACATGATTAAAGGATATATAAGGTCAGCGTGCAGATAAATGAAATGTAAAGTTTTCTAGTTTCTGCCACTGTGCAAAGCATTTATCTTCATTGCTGCTGTTTTGTGCTAAACTTCCTAATAATTTCAATATTATCTTTATTTAAATTTCTGTTTTATTATTATTACTCATAGAAACTGCAGCAAGGTTTCTTTCAGTGCTTGTAAGAAGCATTATTTTCTGACCTTCTTACAATAAGCTTGAACGCAATGCCATTGGACTGACCTTTAAATGTTTCTTCATAAATTACACTTTTTCACATTATTCATCTGCCATTGTTGTGGTTTTTAGCTTTGAGGGCTTTGGGAGACCGATTTTCTGTTTAGTTCAGTTAGTCATTTTTTACTGCCTGGTTTGTACTGAGCTATGATATAGATTCAGTTTAGAAAATATAAACATTTACTAGACTATATTTTAGAAACCCCATCGTTTGTGTTTCAATTCCTAAAAATCCAGTCATGTTTTTCCTGTATACCTACTGTAGACATGGCAGAAAATTAGATTAAAGAATGTAGACAATTAGTTTTGGGTATGCTAAGTAAATTTTGTAATCTCCAAAAAAAAAAGTCTGCCCCAAGAAGACGAAAGCAGCTAGATATAGTGGTACATGAAGTTTTGTGATCATATTTTTCAGCATGATGATAATTTATGGACACTGACCACTGACACACTCATTACTTTAACTCCTCTCTGATTACTGTATGGCATAACATGACTGCTGAGATGTCATATTCCTCAAAGCAGGGTAGGCCGTTACATATTTTGCAGTCTTATAACATCCAGTACACCAAGTATGTAATAGTTTTACATTTCTTTATTCATGTTTTTTACTGAACAATTGCCCCATGATAACCTAGCAATGTTCAGCATGCCTGTTCAAAGGGAGCATTGTAAGCATGTTTAGCAATCAGGCCAGTACACGACATGTCCAGTGTGATGTTATCTATGCAGTACTGCATTATGCTAGTACCAGCCATTCAAAAGGTAGATTGGGAGGGACTACTTGAACAATAACCGCATCCTCCTTTTTTATGAAGATGGGTTGGTTAACCCTGGATAATGAGCATTAATTTTATTACAAAAGTTGGGAGAGAGAGAGAGAGGTACCCCTGAATAAAATGAGCTTTTCCCCCAGAAGGTGGGGAGGGGGAATGCTGGCTGATGGAACATTGCATTAAGGGTGCACCCAAGATGAGTATTGCTGTATTATTGTACTTGATGGGGGGGTGTACTGCATATGCCATACTAAACAGTGGTAGCCATGCTGACAGTTTAAATTCTACTGTGCCCATTGAAACACACTGCTGAAGCCACTACTAGTCCAGGGAGAAATAATTTGATTTCTTGTCTAGGGAGGCAGTTTTGTGATTCGAGGTCTGTGACAGCTCTATATCACAGAGCAAAACTTTGCCTAACACATGAATAAAAGTTAATGAACCATCACAGTAAAGGGCTTATGGGTGGGATTTGTTAAAGTGCGATACTGCATTTTAATCACTAATTTTCACTTTGTCTATTAACAGCCATCTTTAGAATTCTTTTAATTTTGCATCCAATCTAAGTTAAAGGTCAACAGAAACATTTCACTCTGTTTGAAGTACTAATGAGAGATGACGCACTGAAGCTTCTGTTTCACACATCTAACAACATAACTCTAACAGAAGGAAAAAGGTGTGTGTCTGTGTGTCTGTCTGTGTGTGTGTCTATGATAAATTAAAGCGCTGTCCAGAGCAAGTTTCATTGCCCAGCACACATTATAATAAACTTTACCACCACCACTTCAATATCCTTACTTCAACTTATGTTCTTTAATCCTTTTATAATCTGCTGCTGAACTGTCATTTTGAACAGCATAATGGATCTGAAGATCTATCCCTCACATCTCCAATGTCTGTGGTCAATTTAAATGTTGTGTTTCTGTTTGTGTTATGTTCTTCCATTTGCAGTTGTGGCTTGAATAAATAATCTTTGGAAGCTATTATTTTTAACTTGGCTGCATAAATTAATAGTGCCTCTAGGATCCATTACACTTTGTGTTAAATATTTAAGTGTGTTTAAACATTTTGTTTATGTATTTGCCATTCTACAGCTAGCAGGCATTGTTGTACAACAATTAATCAAAGAAACTTCCCAGCCAACCCAATTTTAGTTCTGGCAAACTCTCCTTTTTAGATCTATCTAAAAATAATGTTCACCACTCATCTCCTCAGTGTAAGGACTTCCACCAGCATAAGTGACTACTGATTTTCTATCCTTTAGCCTCAACCCCCAGACTCAAAACCAAGCACTCAAAAAAACTTGAGATAAAATTACATCAAAGGTCTAAAAAGCCCTTGATGCATTCACTGATCTTCGGTATTTATCTACCAATGTATGGAATCTGCTGTTGGCAACCTAACACAACTCCTTTTAAACTATCAAAACATGTTTCACAATAAAATGTGTTTATTGAAGCCTAGTTAAACTATTTGGTAACTCCATGACTGAAAGCTCTGTTTAAACCTGGTTGATGAGACTTGATCCTAAAGCAAGTAATCCAAGTCATCCTCTGTCTATGAGACATTTGCAGCACTCTACAGCCTACACTAAACATATGTAAAGTGGCATAAGGCCATAACCGTCAGATTACAGCAAACCAATTCTGTTAAATCAAAGACCAGTGCTGACACAGGTTAGCAGGGCTTCATAAAAGCAATTCTACTTTACCATCCCTTAGTAAAAAAAAAATCTCTTTCTGGCATGACATTCTAAAATTATTTTATATTCTACCCATTTCTGATTCAACATCCTTACCTTACAATATCTGATTCAACATCCTTACCTTACAATATCTTGTCAAAAACAATCAGTAAGCCTATGACTTCATCTCTCCACATAGCTTTCATTGTAAAAAGAAAAAGGAACTGAGGAACTGAAGGCCTCTTAAACAGTTCCACATGACACTCTCATCGAAATGACCAGCAACAAGCCTGTCTCTCTTATCTGCAAAAACTACATTGTAGAAAACCTCTCTATTATCAGTTTATCCCTTTCACAAAAATACTATACCTTTAATTTTGAAAGACTGTAATAGTGAAGTCATTGTGCAGTAATGTAAAAATCTTCCATCTCTTCAGACTTTTACCTGATTTCAGTTATTCCAACCTAAACAAAAATGTTACAGTAACTTGCTTATTCCCAGCTGTCCAATTGCATCTAATCTCCCTTAAATGCGTCAGTAAGGTTTCTGAGATTGGAGAAGCATTGAATGCCATATGGGCCTCCTCTCGTATCTTAATCAGTATGGATAAAGTCAGTTTGAGGATTTGACAAAGGCATTTGACTTGATTTACCACAAACTATTAATCAGTGCCCTCTTGCCCCATAGCCAATACTGATAAGCCAATAGCCTAATTTCAAAACATTGCCTGATAGAAACGTCCATGTCAAGGTAGGATATTCATCATTTTACTCTCTTGTAAGCAGATGACATGTTACTTATAAGTCAGCTCCCACAACTGCAAAAGAAACAAAAACTTATTGGAGCATATCAATCTTTTACACCTGGCAAAATCAAATGTACTGTATTCCCAACTACAAAAATGTACATGTTCTTTGTAATCCAGCAAAAGCTACCAAAGGACCAAAAACAATTGAGAGAGTCAATTCAGCTGTATCAATACTGATAAGATTACTACCATATTCAATTATTTAGGGTACATCTAGACAAAAAAAAATTAACTTTCAACATCTCACAGAAATCACAAAGCTGAAAAAAATAGAACACTACTCCCCCTATTTTGAAGCACAGTATATGTGAAAGCAGCAACTGAACAATGAATTCTTTCAGCATAACTGGAATATAGCCTTCTCTTTATTGCTGATGCCTACCAGAACGCAGAATATCTCTTTGCAGATAACTCCTAGCAAACTAATATGCTTCATCATAAACGTTACTACATATCAAGAACAGGGACACCATTACCAGATCTTAACAAAAAACAGGGCTGGTGCCCAAGGCAAAAGGACTCCAAAATGGCCCCCCTAACACAACCTGTTGCCCCATCCTGGTCTACCTACACCATGCAGATTACTGTAAAGGTGGCCTTGCTAGAGTGCTGCCCTAGGCAGCTGTATAGTTGGCCTATGTCTAAGGCCAGCTATGACAAAAAGCCAAATGTTGCCATAGCAAACCCTAATCCTGATTGTCTTTCTTTATAAATTGATTAAATTACAATAATTTCCTTTTTCATAAGCAGGTTTTAAATGTGGTACTCTTAATAAAGACTAAGGTCACCCTCTTCTAATGGGTTTGTATTCCATAGTGTTATATCCTGGTAAATAAGGAGACCACACGGTTCTGGAGTTGTAAGGCCTTTCTTTAATAAGAACCTCCAGGTGCGCACCCATGTTACATGTTCACATCTTCCCCCTAGCCATACGTCACCGGAACCAACAAGTGACCAGAGAATACAGAACCAACACTACATGTTGTTACTCCCCCACAGTGCCCCTACAGCACAATAACAACATTACCTGCCCTATACTACATTCCTCCCCTCTTAAGCTGTGACATACGCCTCCTTACATAAGAGAAACGAGGGAGCAAGTCAAAAAAACAATCCATCCAGTCACTTAATTTCTAAATAACCGGCTAGTTATTAAACGGTTACCATGCAATCAAGTTATGTTGTCCTTCTAACCTATACATGCACTTTTAACACTGATAGTCCTTCAAGTAACTAGGTTTAACCAGTGCACGCTTAGAACGGCGCAATGGTACCACACTAGGTGACTCCGGTGTCACAGTTACCCCCTCTGGTACCGGTGTGTCCATCCCTGGAAAGGTTGGGTCCTCGGGAACCTCTCCTTCCGAGTCCCGGCGGTCTTCCTTGGGCCCCAGGATCGGAGATCCTCCTGCCGCTGCGAGCCCTTCTCCCGAAACTAATGGTATTTCCGGGGCTTGCAGTTCCATGAAGTCCTTCTTCTGTTCGCTCCGCAGAATCTGGTCCACATGTCTCCTCACCAAGAAACCTCCATTCAACCTCACCTGGTACGACAGTGGACCTGTGCTCTTGACAATGAACCCTGGAATCCATTTAGGTCCATAGCTGAAGTTTTGAGTCATCACTGCATCTCCCGCACGGAAACTTCTCTCTCTCCGTCTTCGATCATGATGTTCTTTTTGCCTCCACTGTTCCCTCTCCACCTTAGCTCGGATGTTTGGATGCACCAGATCCAATGTTGACCTTAATCTCCATCCTTGCAACATCTCGGCAGGTGACAATCCGGTCGTAGACTGGGGTGTAATGCGGTAGTTGAATAACACCCTTGACACTTTTGCTGCCATACCTCCGTCTCCGGCCTTTGTCATCATTGCTTTAAAGGTCTGGACAGCCCTTTCAGCACAGCCATTTGAAGCCGCATGGTATGGTGCTGATGTGACGTGTACGATGCCATTTTTTTCCAGAAAACCCTTGAACTCTCCACTCATGAAACATGAAGCATTATCTGATACAATAGTCTCTGGTAGTCCTTGGCTACTGAAACTCCTCCTCAGGCATTCAATGGTAGTGGTGGAAGTGGTTGTTTTGACTGGGTAGGCATCCATCCATTTAGAATGAGCATCCATTATTATCAAAACATTGCCCCCATAAAAGGCCCTGCATAGTCTATATGAAGTCTCTGCCAAGGTCTACTCGGCCACTCCCATGGGTGTAGTGGTGCCATTACAGGTGAGTTGCGATGTTGTTGACAGGTGTTACACTCTTTCACAGCGACTTCAATGTCGTGGTCCAACTTGGGCCACCAGAAATAACTTCGTGCTAAGGCCTTCATTCGGTGATGCCCACATGACCCTGGTGCAGCTGTTGTAAAAGTGCACGTCTTCCTGGGGCGGAATTATCACTCGTGCCCCCCACAACACGCATCCATCTTGCACACTCAGCTCTGTTTTCCTCACCTCATAGGGCCAAAAAACTGGATCAGTTTGTTGTGTTGTCCAGCCTTGCTGGACCCACTGAAACACTCGAGCCAGCACCGGGTCTTTTCGTGTCCATTCGCTCAGTTCCCTCGCTGACACCAACGTGATGTCCTCCATCATCAAAACTCGGTCCTCCGTTTCCTCTTCCTTGAGATGCCCCGGTAGTGGCAGACGGCTCAGCGCGTCCGCATTGCTATGGTGTTTCCCGGGCTTATAAACAATCTCATATTCATAAGCTCTCAATGTTACAGCCCATCTCTGAATGCGGGGAGAAACCATCTGAGGCACGGCTTTCATCTCGTTGAACAGTGACAACAAGGGCTTATGATCGGTGCAAACAGTAAACTTCCTGCCATAGAGGTATTTGTGGAACCGCTTAATTCCAAAAATTACAGCCAAACCCTCTTTGTCTAGCTGGGAATAGTTTGACTCCGCTGGTGTTAAGGTTCGTGACATGAACCCGATGGGTCTTTCTTGTCCATCTGGCATACGGTGTGCCAACACGGCCCCTAACCCATAAGGTGAGGCATCACATGACAGAATTAAGTCCTTGTGACTATCGTAGTGCACCAAAACCTCTGAGGACTGCATTAGTTCCTTGGACTGCTCAAACGCTCTGTCCTGTTCCTCCTGCCACGTCCACAGGGTCTCCTTCCTTAATAGTTTATGTAAAGGAGCTAACAGCGTTGACAGATTTGGTAGGAAGCTGTTATAATAGTTGAGTAAGCCTAAGTAGGCCTTCAGCTCTGTAACATTTGTGGGTGCAGGTGCCTGTTGGATGGCTTTTACCTTGTTTGGCAGGGGGTGTAGGCCCGATGCATCCACCTTGTAACCCAGGAACTCTGCTTCCTTTTCCATGAAAGCACATTTACTCCACTTCACCCGCAGACCAGCCTCGCAGTCGCCTCAGCACCTCGTTCAGAGTCTCCAGATGCTCGCGGTTGTTCCTACCCGTCAACAGGATGTCGTCCAAATAAACAGCCACCTTCGGAATTCCTGCCACCAGTCCCTCCATTATTCTCTGGAAAATAGCTGGACTAGAGGAAACACCAAAGGGTAAACGATTTACTTGGAACAAACCTTTGTGTGTGTTAAGGGTGACATATGACTTTGACCCTTCCTCCAGAACGACTTGTTGATATGCATGACTGAGGTCCAGTTTGCTAAACTTTTCACCTCCCGACAGCTTTTCAAATACATCCTCCACCTTTGGTATTGGATACTGCTCCAGCTTCGAAACTTGGTTCACTGTTAGCTTGTAGTCACCACATATGCGTACAGTATCATCTGGCTTTAATACTGGAACAATGGGTGCCGCCCATTCAAAACTTTACTGGTTCAATTATACCTTGCTTGGTGAGTCGCTCCAACTCAGTCTCCACTTTCTTCTTCATTGCGTATGGTACGGGTCTTGGTTTGTAAAATCTTGGCGTTGCATTTTCTTTGACGTGTATCTTTGCTGGTGGACCCCTCCAGGTACCCAGTTCCTCTTTGAACACTTCTTCGTTGTTCTCCAGCACATCTTGCAAGGTCAGCCCATGCTGTTCTACTTTATGGAGCTGTAGACAGCCCATTTCCAGCTCCTTTAGCCACGCCCGACCTAACAGGTTTGGTCCATTACCTGCCACCACCATGACTGGCAACTGTTTGACTTTGTCTTTATGTGTTACAGTTACTTTTGCCATCCCTAGTGTGGGAACTGTTTCACCTGTATATGTTTTCAAAGTCACTGAACAGTCCTGCAGCTCCTGAGCTTCTTTTAGCCATAACTTTCCATACTCAGCCTTTGACAGAACTGTCACACTACATCCAGTATCCACTTCAAACTGCACCATTTTACCCTTTAAGTCCAACTGGGTTGTAATGGGATCGACTCTTTCCATCCTTGCCTCTTTCATGTTAAACATAGTAAACACTTCCTCTTCTTCCCTGGTTTGTTGATCTGTACCTTCACGCATGTGGTGTGCATACTGCTGTTTTATTTTCCGGTTTCCCTTTCTGTCCGTTATGCTGCTCTTTTCCTCCCCCTTTCTCTGCTGGTCCCTAGAGGGCGTTGACCTGCACATTTTCTTCACATGGCCCTTTTTTCCGCAAGCATGACATTTTTCATTTAAGAAACGACAGTTCCGTGACAGATGTTCACCGCCACACCTGTAACAGGCATACTGACCAGACTTCCCTTGTGGTTTATGCTCCATTACCACTCTATGCACTGGCAGTGGGGTAGCACTCCTGCTCCCAACCCCCTCGATTGTTCTTGGTTGTAAATCACGAATGTCTTTATTCGCTGTCTCGATGGCCTGTGCCAGCTTCAAGGCCTTTTCAAATGACAACTCAGGCTCCGCTAACAATCTGCGTTGTATGCGGTCATCTGCAATGCCACATACGAGCCTATCACGTAGCATTTCTGTCAGTCTGTCACCATAATTCCAGTGTTGCGCCAGCTCCCTCAGCACTGCAACATACTCCGTTACCGTTTCATTGGCCATTCTAGTCCTTGAATTTAACTTGAACCTTTGGACTATTTCACTCTGCTTCGGGTTATAATGTGACTGAAGCAAGCTCGTCAACTCCGTGAACGATTTATCCCCCGGTTTATCAGGACTCAATAAGTTCCTCATCAGACTGTACGTCTTGCTGCCCACCGAGCTCAGCAATATGGCTCGCTTCCGGCCCGCGTCCATTATCTGGTTTGCTTCAAAAAAATGTTCCAACACTTCACAATACTCCTCCCAGGTCTGGGTCCGACAGTCGTATGCAACCAGCGACCCTAACATGGAAACAGACATAACTCCGGCAGCCCCAGTCTCTTCGTCGTCCGACATTAACTGCACCCCGCCGTTTTCACTCTCAGCGGACTCTGAGGCATCCCATCCTCGTCGCCAATATGTTATATCCTGGTAAATAAGGAGACCACACGGTTCTGGAGTTGTAAGGCCTTTCTTTAATAAGAACCTCCAGGTGCACACCCATGTTACATGTTCACATCTTCCCCCTAGCCATACGTCACCGGAACCAACAAGTGACCAGAGAATACAGAACCAACACTACATGTTGTTACTCCCCCACAGCGCCCCTACAGCACAATAACAACATTCCTGCCCTATACTACAATAGCCATCATAATAAACCTAGAGTTTTTCAGTGCTAACCCATTAAACTTCAGGAGTCATTTCCTGTATCCCTTTCACCTCTTGAAAAGTGAAACAGCTTATCAAATGCAAATGTCTCCAGGGAAATATGTACCCTTGTAACTTCACAGGCTTAATTTAGGAGGCTATCAGAAATAATCACTTGGACATAAACATTTAAAGTCTACAAGCAAATCAGTTTTTCCCCCTTTCTCCTTCTATTTCTCTTTCTCTTGCAGTATGCATCCTAAATTAAGGGAGGGCTGATGTGTGGATTTTATCATGCCAAGTTGACTTGGCATTAACAGTGCAGTCTTCCTTAAATGGGCACCTGGTAAAATGTACAATACTGTACATACTGGGCTGCTATTATATGTGCATTATGTTGTATATACTGTACAAACCATACATCACATTTTCTTTTAACATTTTGATAATATTTACAATTATTTTTACTCTAGTATTGTATAACTTGAATTATGTTTTATTGTTTCTTGAATTTATACTCTCATGCTGAGTATGAAAAAGTTCCAAAAATAGATAGTCACCCATATATGTGATGTGTATATGTATAGCTGAGTCAGTCCATGTAGGACATGTTTGACCTTGTATCCATTTAGTAAGGTATCTCTATGGATATTCAAGTTGTTACCAGGTGTCTGTCCACACATGCAAAGGGGGCCTTATATTTGTTGACTGGCCTAATGAGGGCTGAGTAAAGGGGGACAAATACAAATCAATAAAATGTATTTAGTTTTGTGTACTTGGTTAGCCCTGCTAGATTGGTGGCCTATTTTCTGAGGAAACCTAAGGTGGTATTTACACAGATGAGGAAAATTAAACCAAGATTCATGAAAAATTCCCTTATTTAATTTCTGATATGTACTATAGTACCTTGTATCCACTTAAACTACTGTCCCATCTGGTAAATCGGTCAAAACCTTGTTTTAATTTTTAACCTGAAATAAATGCCTCAGCAGTCCTGTGCAGTTCTAAGGATATAGTGATGGTATTGAAATATAAATCTAATCAGCTGATGTGGGAATTGAACTCGCAACATTTTGATCTTCCATTCAGCAAAGGTGAGTGTGCACGATACGATTTAACTGAGGGTCATTCTTTTGCATCACGAGTGCATGCAGTACTGCGACTGAGATCTCAACCCTATATGTTTAGAGTATCATGAGGACATATGTTTGTAGAATGCCAGCTTAAAAAGCCACAAGAGGCCAAGATCAAATCTGTCAGCATCTGCCAGTAAATGCTGCATCTTTTCAGCTGTACAAAACATTATCTGAGGGTGCTCTTAATTCTCAAGAGAACATAAGCAGCTCCGCCAAGGGCAGTAAACAGCTTTCTTCCATATGGAGATGATTGTAATCCTTAGGTAGTATATATGGTTACATTAATAGTAATATATAAAGTAGTTTTAGTTCTGTGAAGTATATGTACCCTGAACAAATGGCAGTGACAGCTGGATTAGAACCATATTTCCAGTAAGTTACAATACTACATGTACTATCTACAACAACTGTAGGATGGGGGAAAGTCCGTTGGGTCTTTGATCCTATTGTAAAAATGTAGATCTGATGCAATAATATGCACCCTGTCCATATACTAACACTAAACTATTACCAGTTGCAGTTCAAATTGCAGCAAAAAGTGCCCTCAATTTGTAATTGTGGTCATGCATGTGTAGATCAAATCAATGCTTGATGGTAATAATGACTTTAGAACATCCTTTGAGTCATGAATGAACAGCTAGGTAAACTTTAAATACTACAGTTGCTTGCAGGTCTTCCCTCTGAGTATATTCTGACACTTGTATATAGTTTGAGTGTCTGATGACCCTAATTCAGTCTGTCCTCAAGTTTGTATTATGGATAAAAAACGATCTACTTAAATGTTGAATAACCCCCAAAAATGCAATAATTTTTTTTTTAAGATCCGAAGAGGACGGTGGCACTCAGTGCCAGGTCTGTTAAATTTGTTCTTGTATCCAGGTCTCCGCTATTTTCCAACACATTTTCTTGTGCTTTCTTAATTGCAGTCAGCTGCAAGGACCTTTGCAGAATATATGGATCAAGTCTAGTTGACTTTGAGGTTGATAACAGGCTCCCCAACTAACAGAATCTGCTATAATTTAGGAACAATGTATAAAAAAAATAGAACGTTCCTATAGTGAAATCTGCACCCAGATGGTTTGTACATCAAAAGATATGTTTTGTTCCAAGTTTAGGACCTAAGGTCACATAGCCACTGCTTACATTTGACATTTCAATATATTTTGTAACATCTGCATTAGCTGCACTACTGTTCTGCTGGATTCTGATTGGTCAGATTGTCATGTGGTATTTAAATAGGGCCGGCATTAGCAAAGATGTATATAAATATGCATAGGTTTATTGGCAAGTACTAGGATAGCAGCCCTTGAGGTTCTTTTTAAACCTAGCAAGTTTTCCTTTTTGTGCTAAAACTAACTTATTCCCTTTAGTTATAGATTGTTCTTACCTATCCTATGGTCAGTAATTAAATATTATCCCTAATGAAGATAACTGGGATCATACCATAGATAGTTTTTGGGGGGGACCCATGCATGGGATAACATTTAGGAGCTGCCTCTGTCCAGTAGTATAAGGGTCAGTCCTGGGGTAAATTTTTTGTTTCTCATCCACAGATCTAAGTTGCTCTTGAAAAATAGACAGGGTTGAGCTTTGTTTTATGTGGAGAAGGACTGAGTTGCATAGCAGGGGTATCCTTTGTGAAATATACCTGTCCAGCCAAAACATTCTGTTGATGTTGAAGAAGAGGTTTAGGTCCCTAGACTGAGTATTTCTAATTCCATTTGACTTGCTGCTGTGTAGTAATCCATCAGAAATGGGTTGGAGGATGCCTTGTATGGCAGACACAGGTCACCTCTCAGCAGTCTGTAGGATATCGAGTATAGTGACAGGACTTGGAGTTGGTCCATGCAGGACATGTTTGACCTTGTATCCTTTTAATAAGGTATCTCTATGGGTATTCAGGTTGTTTCATGTGTCTGGAGAGATACCTGCTAAAGGGGGCATTATGTTCAATAATGGGCCTAATGAGGGCTGAGTAAAGGGGAACAATGACATCCTATATCTGACACAGGCCCTTTGTCTGTAAGCTGTGCAATATAGAAATACTAAATAGACACATATTAGTCAAAAGTTAAGTCACTGTCCATTTAAGTTCTCAAATCCTGAACAACTGGGTCAACTCTTAGGTCATATTGTCAATGTAGTACTTCCCTGGGGTAGATGTGCTTCCCAAAGGACACAGTAATGCATGTTTTGGCATTTAGCTTCAATCCATGATTTTGACTCCATTTATCTTGTGGAGACAAACCTTCCTGCAGGTTGGCTACATCATATGCAGATTCATTGACTGCTCCTAGCTTGTAGTTGCCTGCAGACTTAGTCAGGCAGATCCTTTTACTATTGGCTTTTACATAAGAAAAGTAGATGCCAGACAAGAGAGAGCACAACACAGAACCTTGGGGCACTTCAGTGGTAACTGGCCTCTTTGTGGAGGAAACGTCCTTGATTTTGATTATCCTCATCCTGTTTGTGAGCCAGCTGGCTATCCAGTAGGTGACATGGGGGTTCATTCCTAGTTTTAGCTTTTCTACTATGTCTTAATGGGGAATTATATCAAAAGCTTTGGCCAGGTTAAGGTACACATTGTGTACCATTCTGCCTTCATCAATTGCTTTGGTGACCTTTTCAAAAAGAAAAAAATCCACAAGGTTGAGTAAGCATGACCTTCCCTTGAATCCAAACTGAGATGGGTCGACTGACTGGAGATTCCCTATACCCTCTTTGACTAATGTCATAAGTCTTTCAATGACTTTGCATATGAGGCTGGTCAGATGTATGGGTGTTTTAACTGCCTGGGTCTTGGGAAGATCCTCCCTTATGCAGGAGAATGACTGTAGCTGTTATTCATTCGCTTGGTACAAAACCTGTATGGAGGCAAAGATGGGACAGTGTTGTTAGAGTGTGGCTAAATCATGCTAGTTTATATGTATCCAGGGATAATGTCAGGACCCATTGATTTAGTAAGTCAGTATTTTTAGATTTTGACAGCACTTTTAGGACTTGGTCTTGTTTGATAACTGGAGGCGAGCCAGTTTCAGGTATATCTTGAGAGAGAGATGAAGGGGAGAGAGTGGTAAAGTTAGAGTTAAATTTTTCAGCCAGTAGGTTCGCCATATCTTCAGCCTCAGTGTAGGTAACTTTTCTCATAATCAGCACTGCACATTACTGCATTGTGCTCTTTGAGAGTATGAACATAATGAAAAAAATGCCTTCTGGCTATGTCTGGCATGGGTAGCTATTTTAGAAAAAAAATTGGCTTTGGTGGATTTTAAGCTCCCGAGTTGCTTGTTTATGTTAGTGACAAGGGCTCTAACATTCTGGAAATTACTCTTCTTTCTTTGTTAAAATTATTTTCCTTTAAATCTAAAGCTTGTTGATAATATGGTTTCACCATGTGAGTTTGTGTCTGGGCTTTGCCGCACACTTGTCCCTGCAGGGTACAACTGTATCCATTCAGCCATTTACATGCTGGTTTAGTGAGGTTGTGTACATTTCTGTGGCGTTAGCTGGGTTTGGTGGGTATTTGAAACATGACAATGTATCACTTAGCCGTAGGTAGTTTTGTCTTAAAGAAATTTCTAAAGGTACCTTGGGTAGAATGGATAAATACTGTGGTGGTGGTGCTGCGGTAGCATTGTCGCCTCAAAGCAAAACATTGTCCCGTTCGATTCTCAGCTAGAGCGTCTTCTGTGTGGAGGCATACGTGAATGGGGCATGCGTTTGTTGAAGGTTGTGCATCAGGGCTGGTAACCCAGTACGTAAAAATCCAATCGGGAAAAGCCGAAAGACACAAAAAACCTTGGGTAGAAGGGATCTCTGGTTTCAGTTTTATTTCGAAGGAGATCGACAAAGATACATGAGGGATGATACAAAATGCTTATCATATTAATAAAGATAAGATCCAAGATGTTATTCCCCTATTGGGTACTCTGACTAATTATTCCCGGGCATTTGTGATGGCAAACTTCTAGGAATCTGTGCTTGTGCACTAGTGGTGGTGCAGGTTTCCCAATCTGTAGTTGTATAGTGTAGATCCCAGAGGAAAATGGTATTGGGTTTAATATTGAGTGTTTCTCGTTGCTCTAGATAAGGGTTGTGAGACTGTTTAGTCATTGAAGGAGTTCTATAGCTAGCTAATATATGGTATGTTACATTTCTGATGTTTATAAGGACATACAAGGCTCTAGTGTCTCATGCTACTTTACCAACCTTAATGCAAGTCTTTCCTAGATGTAGATTTGACATTCCATCTTTTTTCTCCTCTTGTAAAGTACCTGGTCTAAACATGTGGAAGGCCTTATAGCCCTGCACAGCCATTAGACTCTCCATGGTTTTAAACCATGTCTAAGTCACTACAGACATCAATATCTTTCAATGTGAGAAGGGCTTATAGGGATTGGAGTTTCTTTTTCAGGCTCCAAGCATTGATCAGTAACACCTTCATATTTTCCTTTTCTTGTTTCATTATGTTGGTAGGTTTATCAGGTTTGCATTGCCTAAAACGGCACTATGGGTTGGGCAATGACCTTGCCAATAACTGATACTCTAGGGGGTGACACATGTAGGCCATCCCTGGTGAAGCAGCATGGTCTGTTGATCATATCCTCCCATCCTGAGAAATATTGGACCACCTTTGAATGACACCAAAAACTAGACCAATTATTGAAGTCAATTATTTTTTGCTCATATTATGACATCATCCTTGGAAAAGGTAGAATGCTGCTCAGTGCTAGGCTAATACCTGCATTGGATAGACAGTCAGAGCTCCATCATATCTCTCTCCATATTTTCCAGGGAGGTACACCTCAAGTCATTGAGACTGGCATGACTAGTACGGTCATACCAGTACTTTTACAATGATTTGAGTGCATGTGTGATCTGATGGATCCTGGCACCAGACTGATAACTAACCATTACTCTTGCTCAGCCCGATAAGACACACATCTGAATGTATTACAGTGGAGTCACCTATAACAAGAATGTTTGGTCAAGTCAATGCCTGCCATAAGGGATCAGCATATGTGGCTTATAATAGCCCTTGTGCTATGTGAGTAAGTAGGATTAATATGCTGAGTGTGGTCTGTGGGTGTGCTGTGTTTTGGAGGCCTTTGAGGTTTAGGAAAGGTAATCTTTGGAATCTCAGCATATGATGAATTACGTGTACTGTGATGACCTTGAGGTGTGGTGTGTGATGTACTGCCAATGATTTTGGTGTCTGGGTTTACTGGGTATGAGATTTTTGCCTCCATGGATATCATATAGGTACATATCATACACACTGTATTATGGTTTTGAGTAACAGATAATCACGAGACAAATTTTACATAGTATTGAGATTCCTATTTCAATAAGCCTGGCCAGAGAAGTTGTGAAGAAGTCCTGGTCCATGATACAGACAGGAATGACTCTAGTAGTGGGAGAAATTATAACTGCTTGGAGTTTGGTTTTTCAATACTGCTTGGGTGGACTTGCTACTGAATATTTAAATTTCAATACAAAACAACTAGCCTGGAAACCAGCAAGAACTAAAACTAGTAATAGTAAAACAAACAAATAAACTCACTAGTTTGATGCTAAAATCAGTGCAAGCAGTATCAGTGCACTCAATATTAAGCAATTTTATCAAAGGTCTTTTTACCTGGTGAGTAGTTTAAGTGGAGAGATTTTTCAAAGTGATACTTGGGTGGTTATTCTCAACAGCTAATAAATGGGGAGGGGGCTATAGCAACTATCGTAAGGGGCAGGCAACAATAGATGTTCTGGGTTTAAGAACACAACTACAATTGGGCGTGTGGGAGGAAAAAACAATTAGACCCTTAGCTGACTGTATTGGAACTGCTCTGATGCAACTGTTCTGATGCGAAGACAAGTTCTGACATAGCCTAACATACACTCACTGCACAAGAATGAAGCCAGGGTTTATGACATATCAGTTAAACAGCAAAAATGTAGTGCAACTATGTAATGGAATCAATAATACAGGCTTAAAGATTTGCTAAAGCAGATAATGAATTTAAAATGGAATCAAGAAATGAAAACACTTGAGTGTTTCTTTGTCTAGCAGAATTATTATTATTATTGTTGTTGTTGCTAATTATTTCAAGGATCACTTCAGGGTTACCCCTGAAAAGGGTCTGTTATGTCCATTGGATCTACCTGGTTAACAAATGGGTATTATTAGGACTATCTTTAGTGACCTAGTAAGTAATGAAGTTGTGTTTGAATCTAATATTAAATGTTCATTCTCTCCTTGATGGCTCAAACTTCTGGTGTTTAGTCCAGACCATTTATACTACTGCCTGTATGGGGGTCGTATCTTTGCCCTGTGTCTACATTGGCTAATTTTGGCTAGGTCATCTCACATGGACAAAGCTTGCTTGATTATCAAAGTCCTCCTTGTATGCAATATTTATCCTTAACTAGTTGCAAGGATCATGGCTGAAAAGGCTGAGTTAATTTGAGGAATTTGGCAAATGACGTTTCTCTGTATATTCTTCTAGTAGATTATCAGACAGCATTTATTTATCTTTTTTTGTTTAGTTCTGATAAATCAGATTCTGAGGTTTGGATATCAGAGTGCTATATATGAATTCCTAAGTGAAACATAAATGCATTTCTTTGCAATACTAACTCATCTTTAATGAGAATTGTTTCTAACATGTCTGACTTGATTATATATATGACAAAACATACATGTAGGACTTACAATGTCTTTTACCACAGTGGGAACAACATCTGTAACATAAACATCACTAAGACCACTTATCTGTATTTGAATCCTACTTCAGGGTTTGCATTCCCTGTTAACATAACCTGATCAGACGCTTGCAAGGTTACTACATGACTAGTTATACTGTACTTTACCTCATAAAGACCATAGCCAAATTCAGCATAGGAGAAACACACTAAATATAAAAAATGCTGAATTTATTTTCTAAAAATAAGCTTGACACATTTTCCTTTCTACACAGAAGTGTCAGTTTGCAGATGCCATTACATAGTCTGTAGTGGTCCATTGGTTTCATCCTCTAATGAACCCCACAAGGAATATCCTTCTTACTCCACCTAATACATTGTAAAGGTTTTATAAATACATTCTAAACCAAAGATTTGAATGATATAATCCCCAAAAACTCATCAATGTGTTCTGTAGATAAGTCTACAAAAAACGGTTTACCATAATGCAGTCAGCAGACCTGGCTCTTATTTTACAGAGCCTAGACATATGTCAATAAAACAAGATCCTAAAGTAGGTTTAAAAAACAGAGCCGAAATGTAAAGGCCCTTTGTGACTGCTAATGAAGAAACTATCCCAAATAAGTGAAACTTTCTGATTCCCTGCAAGCCTGCTTAGCAAAAACTCAGCAATGTTTTATCAAGAACAGAAAGATTTTTCAGCATATCTTGCAGCCACAGTCTAAACCGAAGAAAATGCATTCTGAGAAAGCAGCCGCTATATGCTCTGTAATAGTTGGTGGGTATGATAACATCCATGATCTACTATGAAAAGGTCCCGGAAAAGAAAGTCGAGAGGAAAACAGAGGCACTCTGCTGCAGAGAGGACAAGTGAAAAAGGCCGCCTGCTAAAGAATTTTAGGGTTGCCACCTCTCCTGGATTGCCCAGGAGTCTCCCGGATTTTTATAGAATCGCCCATCTCCCAGAAGTAATTCAAAAAACTCTGAAATGTCCAGGAATAATGACATTGCACTCTTGCTTAACTGGAACTCAAGCAACCAGCATTCACTCACACATGATCGCGCTCACTGTCTCCTGATCTCTCATACACACACACACACTCTCATGCACACACACTCACACACTCTCTCACTCATTCACACACTCACATATCTACTTTCTGACTGACACTTGTTTGTGGTAAATCTTTATTATGACTACTGCCGCCTAAACTTAAGGTAAAAGTGGAGTGCCAGTGGAATGGACAGAGAAGCAAACTGTTCACTAATTGTGTCACTAAAATACTTTACTATTGTGCCTGTTTTACTACCTTGAGTCTCTGTAGTAGACCCTTTTACATTAAAGCAAATCAATAAAGGTTAAAAGTTTAGATGTTATCAGGATTATGTTACTTGTAAAGTTCTTTTCTGACTGAATGTATAGGCATTGGCTCAATGTACTCTGTGAAAATTGCTTAGCAGTTCTTCGGGTTGGCAGCTGGATAGGAATTCCAGGAAGATAGTGCAATTGTGTCACTAATTTCAGAACCATGACTTAGCAGCCTTAACTCTTAAAAAGAAAAAAAATCCAGCTTGGAATTGTGCAATCCTACCATTAGGTTCACTTCTTTATCTGCTTACATTAAGCGGCAAAAATTGCGGAACATAAAAACCTTCCAGTAGCAGTATATAAAGTGGTCCCAGGTTTTTTTTTTTTTTGCATAGCAGCAGCTCTAGCCAATAAATTACTAAATTTCTCGGCAACATGGAGGGTGCAGATGACGAACACTCTAATCAGATGCGACCTACAGTGGGTTATACCGAGCCGGCTTTTTGCTTTGAGTCTCTACACAGCAGACGTGCCAAGTGAAAGAAGCTACGTGAAAGGCTTTGTAGAAAGGCATGCTACTATGAGCAGTGTTGTCCATCTCCTGTAGTTTTTTCACTTAGCATCCCAAATTGTATTACTGAATTGTGTGAACATGGCTTCAAAGATCTTATTAATATTTATTCACTTGCCAACTCAGTGGTTATTGGCTAACTGGATCTTAATTTATTTTAATGCAATCATGAGAATTTTTGGTATTCTTCTGAAAAATACAACCCCAAAGCAGATAGAGTATTATTCCATATTTTCACTTTCTCCTCTATTAATCAAGCAATTTTTGGATTTTGGTGAGTACTAAGCTAGTAAGCAGCATGTTTACAGCTGTGTTGAATTAACTAACTGGGACTATTAAAGGTCATCACTATTTCTGTCAGTGCTAATAACCATTTATTAAGTGTTGGTCTGAGAGCTAAGTCATTTCTTTGATTTGTTTGTTTACATTACATTTGGATGAAAACATTGCCTGTATGACTGTGACTATTGCTGATTGTGCGACAGTGACCATCCATGGTGTGTTTTGGATATTTCTGGAAATACATTTTTACAATGACAGTTTAAAACAGAAAGGGGTGACGGACGCAGGTAGTGTCTATGGCTTCCACCTCCTCCATTTTTTTTCCGGACTGTCTGGAAATCAAATACATTCTCCGGTAGTCCAGAAAACATTGCACAGACTCCAGTATTCTGTTTTAAAATAGAAACCGACAATTGGAGTTTATTACATCGGCTGAGTTACTCTGCTTTTTTTACAGAAAAGCATAGGAAATTGGCTAAAAGCAGGCATCAGGAATGGAAAAAGTGGGTGTTCCCCATCAACTGGTGTCATAGTGGCATCACAAAATAGGCGAGGCATGAGCAGGAGAGGGGTTGAGAATGGGCAGAGTTATGGGTGATGTAGGGGTCGTGGCCTTACTCCAGTTTTAGCCACAACAAAAGGTGGCACCCCTACTAAAGATCCACCCACCCACACATACATACGCACACGCATACACATAAAGCTGGAAGACTTGGCATTTTAGTCCTCTGACTGTGAACCTGTATTAAGAACACAGTCCTCAAACACTGATTCTTGTCCCAGAGACTCATCCCAAGAAAATTATACCTTTTCCCCATAAGCCACTAGTGAAACCAGACTTTGGTTCCCTTCTGGAGACTAGCATTAAGTAGAATGATTAAACTACCAAAGATGTTCCTGAAAAGTGTCATGAGGTTTGTGACAACATGGTCTACATTGACAAGTATTTTTCTAGGCTTACAAAATATTGCTTGCAAAAGTATAGAATTTTAAGCAAGAATAGTTTTGATATTTTACCTTCTACACCCCTCCAAGAAGATTTTGCCATTTCTTAGTCACTCTGACACTTCCTCACCTTAAGGACTTTAGCACAGCAGGTCTGCTTGAAAACAACTGCTTCCTTTAAGTTCTTATAAATTAATATTATTTGAGTAATGCTGCCTTTTCATCTTGACCTCTGTCTCCCATTTTTGCCTTCAGTCGTTCCCAGTATGAGTATTTTTCTTTAGTGATTGCTGTATTCACACTACAATACTGAAGTGTTTAACTCTGTTTTACTCTATACTTTCTAGTGAACAGTTTGGAATTGACTGACTTGATCGTCTTTTATTCCACAGAATTGTCAAAGGTTTCTCTAATATACCTGTTCAAAAGCATTGGTTAATTTTTGATTGGGGAAAAGGAGAATGCTGTTGATGTCAATCCAAGTCTCCAGTCATGTTACCGAGAAACCATAGCTATGGCTTCATGGTCCACATAAAAATGTCATTGCTCTTTACCGAGCTTATCCAGACTTTTCACACCTTTCTTTCTGTGAAGCAGTTGCCCTTTAATTTTGTTGGGTTTTGTCTACATTGTAAACAGATCTTTGAGCCCAAGACTGTCTTTTTCTACTTTCACATTCCATATCCCTGCTTGATCCTAGTCTACAGACAAGCACAGGACTCTGATCTAGTACTTTTTATAGACCGACCAGGATCCCAAAAATAGCAGTAGACTCCATCTGTAAGACCTAAAAACCTGAATCATTGCAGTCACTATTGATGAACCAAAACAAGTAAACCAACTCATTATGACTGTTAAGTATCAACTGCTGTTATAGTGGAACACTATGTAGAAGTAGGTTTTGTGTTGTACACCTCCATTCTCCCATGTTGAAATATATCTTTACACTTCCTAGAGTTTTACAGCTGTGTGTATATAAGCTACACAGCTTATTGCACTTTTTGGGAAGTTTACAGCTGTGCTGCTCTCTGTTTAAAGAGGTTTGCTGAATGCATTGCTGGTTCTGATTGGGGATTGCAGTGTGTTGTATAGTATCCCATTACTATTACTGGAGAAACATCCTGAAATAAAAGGTATAACACACTGCCTTACTAGCTTTGCATACAGTGCCCAAGGTCAGCTTACTACTGTTGTCAAGTTGGGCTTCATTCGCTATTCTCTCTTTAGTGTTCAAAACACACCCAGTGCTCCCCGAGCATGTCAGGACTGACTGACTGACTATTACTGATATGGCAGTTCTGCCTGCTTCACTTCCCAGCCACCCTCAGATTTATACTTGCCTTTCCACACCTATAAGCCCTCCTACATCACTCACCCATCTTAAAGAGAAGCTTAATATAGCTTCTGTCTGACTACATCCTCAGAAATGCCAACTCTAAAATGCAGAAATCATTCCACAAATTAATATGGCAGCCTATTTCTTACTCCTACCCATTCCACTCACATTCGTTTTCTTAAAAAAAATGATATTCCACTTCACTTCACCTAACAATTAAACTAGAACCTCCATTAACCTTTCACTGAGAAGAACAACAATAACTAACCCTCTCCCACATCACTTTCCCCACTATTCACCTGCAAAAAAAAAAAGGATAAGAACCTTAGTAAAACAAAGGTATCTGTGCCTCTCCATACTCATAATATCATTAATTTGCATTGCTCCTATTGCGAAACTAAATCTAGCTCAACCATGAGCAATCTGTTTCATCACAGCTTGGGTCAATTACCACGACTCACTCAAACCACCCACTTTTTAAGGTAACACTAATGAATGTTAGAAGCCTTAGAAATAAAGAACTATTGGACGCATTTGTTCTAACCAATAACTAGACTTTGTTGAGGTTACAGAACCTTGGGTCAGAAATTATGCAGCTGACATCAGCGCCCATTTTGCAGGCTAAAACCGCTCAATGCCCTCCCAGGGGGGGGGGGGGTGGAGCTGGAGGTGGCAATCTCCTAACAAAAAAAAAATAATAATAATAAATACTTCCTAAGACCCTATTTGCAGAAACCATGGATCTCCTTACTTCCCTAAAGCTGATACAATTACTTAAAAAGTACACTAGGCCAAACCTCTGTTCACAGAACAGTTTCTTAACTGACATAATCATCATTACCAATTCTGTTAACATTATCTTCCCAGTACAAGTACTCGACTCATTAGTGACTACTGCATTTTGACTTTAATACTTCAGACTCTCACTAAAATGCCTTGCCTTGCCTTGCCATCCTCTTCCCCCTAAAAAATAATTAAACTAATACACAAGCTCTGAATAATGACCTAACCAATACAAGCTGCTGTGTCATAACTTCTTTTCCATATGCCTCCTTTATATCACAACATTTTCTAACTTCCCCTGCAACTGTAAACAAACACATTCTAAAAATTGTCCACCTCTACAAAAATTCTGCATGCAATGAATCAAAAAAGAATTATGTACCTTAGCATAAGAGATGAATCCTGAAAAGCCAGAAAAAACAGGAAAAAAGGAATACATCCCTTAGCAAATAAGTTCAGCTCCACTTGAATGGGGAACCTCGCTGAACAAGCAAGTAGAAGACAATGCTAATCTACTAGCAAAAATTTTCCCTTAACAGGACTAAACATTTCTGGAAGATTCTAAACCATATCAGTGGGTGAGCATCATGTTCTTCCCACGTAGGAACAGACACTATACCGTCTACCTCTGGATTGCTTCAGTTTTCCCATCTCCCACCTTCACATCCTCACACTCAAGTAGCTACCTTCCCCTATACCCAATTATATACCTAAAATAATCTTGAAGGAAGAAATCAACTTAACATCCCCTCAGATGATCTGACTAGGTCCAAATGGATCAACCCATGAATTATTTCCCATTGCAGAGACTTTTTTGTGGACACAGTCAAAATACTATGTAGCAACGGTCTCCCTCACAACCAGCAGGCCCTCCATCTGGAAATGAGCTTTACATCAAACCTTTCTAAAAAAACACCCATACCCTCATCTCAGACCTTCATCCCATCTCAGTCTTGCCATTCCTCGGCCAAATATTTGAAAACCTGATTTTCACCCAATTGTGTATCTATGTCCAAACCTATACAACCCTCTCATCCATTCATCATGGCTTCTGGATGGGCTAAAGTACCAACACTACTATAAATACACTTGTGGATGACATTTCCAAACTTTGAGGAAGAGAACAGGAGTCCTATATTTGACCGTACAAAATCCATTGATTTTGTTGACCGGTCCTCCAACTTAACTGCCTTTCTAGGGATGGAATTGGCAACTAAGCTTTTTCTAATTCTTTAAAAGCTTCCTATAAGATAAACACAGCATGGTCAAAATTGGTAGTTACTTATCAGATTCTGTCCCACAGTACCTAGTAAAGACCAATGTTCATTCCTTCCACCCATGCATATTTTTTCCTTTTCATCAGCACTCTCTTTTTTTACTACTGACCTTCCACTTACCTATGATTCTTTATGCCAGTGATATGGTGATCAGCAGTAGATTTCATCTCTCCCAGTCTGTAATTAAAAACTAATTACAAAAAAAAAAAATGTTCCAACTAGCTCACACATAAAACACTATTCCTAAACACCAAAACAGAATGTATGCCATTTGGAACCAAATCCAAGTTTGCAATAGTCCCCAACAACTGGCATATAGCTTATATCTTGACATTACGAAACAATGAACTTTATAAACGTGTTGTAAGAACAGCATTGCTTCTGACAACATGTACAAGTAACGAAAGGGAAAAATAAGTACACACCTGTCCTGTGCAGTTACAAGTTCCTACTCTCTCTACTGAAGGACAAATAGCTACTGGTAAAGGGGTCCTTTTTTTCCAAACTTGAATACAGGCTACTGCTGGTGGCATCACTGTGCAAGCAAAAAAACTCTCCTTACAAACTTCTGCCAACATCTGCAGATATATTACACTCTCTTCCAAGACATATCACTTCTAAGTTCTAGCCAAAGTTGACTGGCTGCCCATGTCTTATAGTATGATGTTTTTGCTAGGCTCCACATTCTAAAAACTTAAACTCCAATCCCTCATTTCTTTAATGGTTTATTTCCACTTGTCTCATACTACAAACTTGGATCACATTTTCCCCAAAGTAACCTCCCTCCGAAGCCCCACTCTACTCAGACCCCAGCAGCTACAATCTAGGATAATAAATGTGGGAATCAATTTCATGCAAAGAATACTACTTTGCAGTATTTGGAAAGGAACTGAAATGCCTTCACCTCAGACTCTTTATGCTCTCATAAACAATGGGTACAATTACCAAGTACTGTCAACCCATTTCATCTTAGTCATACATTTTCATCAATGTTTGGATACATTCAGGAACGTTAAATGCACAAAGCTTCTTCGGCTGTATATAAAATATAGGTGAGCACAACTAGTTTCCTATACTGTTTTTACTCTCCCATCTTCTAGTGACAGTTTTTCATCTCCTTCTTTGTTTCAGACTGAATTTATATTGCGTCTGCAGATTTTGTTACTTATACAGTATGCTATAATACCAATATTGTGTTCTATTTTAAGCTCCTGGACACTGGGTTGAACCAGTAACTTATCCAAATTGACCAACGTTAGCAAATTATTTAAATACACTTGCAAAGAAATGATAATTATATATATTTTTTTCCTAATGGAGTTGCAAGCCAACTTTTGTTTTCCACTTTCATCTCTGTTAACAGGCTCTTCATTTATTCCTTACTTTCAGCCATCAAAGTACTAGTATCTGCATATCTGATATTAATATTTATCTCAGCAGGTTTGATTTCAGCACCTGATTAATCTAACTTGGCATTCTGAATGGTGTATTCAGTGTATAAAATAAGGAAGGTGTTGATACTTAGCCTGCTTGCACTTCTCTACAATCCTAAACCTGTCAAATATTTCGTATTTCACAGGATCATAGGACGTTACTTGGTTATCAACCCCGGAAATCATTTCAAGCCTAGCCATTTCATCGCAATGTAATACCATAGATACTCTGGTCAATACCCAGGATTGTATTTGGTAATGACTGCCCATATCTAAGAGGGTTGTGAGCACTATCCCCTGTAAGAATTTACGGTGCCCCTTCCACTCATCCAGGTTCCTTTTGAAGAGTGTCATAGAGGTGTTCTGCTTGACATGAATTGGCAGCCTATTCCAAAGATGCAGCAGTCACTGGGAGATGAATCTGTCCCTCCAGCCAGCCCTATTCAAGTTGCAGGCCATATTTAGGTCCCTGGAACAGGTAGTTCTAGTCCCATTTGATTTACAGATGTACAGCAAATTCATTTGGTTTGGGTCGGTGATTGCTCTGTCAGTCAGGCATAAGTCTCGCTTAAGAAGTCTATATGATACGGAGTATAGTGACAGGGACTTTAGTCTGTGTAAGGCACATGCTTAAGTCCCTTGATGATTGATCTTAGTTAGAAACCTCTGCGGTTTCTCCAAAGGCTGCAGGTGCTTTGCATGGTACATACTGATAGGGGTCTTATACTCAATTATGGGCCTGATTACTGTTGAGTATAGAGGAGTTATAACCTCATTTTCTCTAGAGACAATGCATTTGCTAATCAAGTGTGCTATGTAAAAAGTCTTCCATACTACAGTAGACACATGGTGTCAAAGTTAAGGTCGCAATCTACTTGTGATCCTAGATATCTTGCCACTTTGTAGGTACATAGGGTATTGTTGTTAATTTGATAGTGTGAAGGGACATTGTTTTTGCCAAAGGGAATGACTATGCACTTCTTTGCATTCAGTTTGAGGTCGTGACTAAGAGTCCAGTTGTTGGTCTGCGCAAGACCCTCCTGAAGTATACTGACATAATTTGGGGATTCAATAATTGCACCAAATTTGCAGTCATCTGCAAACTTTTTCAGCCACGGCCCCTTAGTTTTGGCTTGAACATCTAAGAAGTATATATCAAAGAGTAGGGGACCCAGCACCAACCCTTGTGGCACCCTGCAGGTGACAACTCTACTGGTTAATGTGGAGTTACCTACTTTGATAGTGTATGACCAGTTTGTGAGAGAGTTGGCAACCAGTCTTACAACAAAGAAGTTTGCAAAGTTTATTGGTAATGTCTGAGTGTGGGATTGCGTTAAAGGCCTTTGCCAAGTCAAGGTGTGCTGTTTGCAGAGATTTGCCCTAATCAATGGCCCTAGTCACATTTTGAAAGAAATCCACCAGGTTTAACAGGCAGGATCTGGCCTTGCAAAGCCAAATTGGGTTAGCTCCAGGGTTCAGAGGTTGCCTATGCCTTTATTTATGAGGTCCATGATGATACGTTCCATGGCTTTACAGATGAGGCTGGTGAGACTTATGGGCCTATAATTCCCTGGGTCTGCTAAGCCACCTTTGTGGAGGGGAATAACTGTTGCTTCTCCATTCCTCAGCAATAATACACATGGTCAGGCTGTGATTGAATAGGATACTTAATGGTGATGCTAGTTCATGTCTTTGTTTAGAAGACAGCCTGGTATGCAGTCTGGTCACATAGAGGCTGTGTTTTTTTGCCTTAGACAAAGCTTTAATGTCCTGCTTTTCAGATATGTAGGGTGGGGGGAAAGTTGGGGGCAAAGTTTGTGATTAGTTTGGAGGGGATAAGGGAGTGAAATTTTTGCCAAATCTGTCCACTAGCAGGTTTGCTATCTTTGCGAGATCTGTGTGATTGATACCATTGGTCACCAGTTCGGCACATACTTGTGGCCTACCTTTTAAGCTATGTACATAGATGTAAAAAACCTTATGATTATCCTGGGCTGTGATTGCTAAGTTTTTTCTCAGTTACTCTTCGAAGATTTGACATGCTGTCTTATCTTTCTGAGACTGAAGAGGGTGCTTTTCCATTGTTGGAGCATCACCTTAGTTTTCTTAGACAGCAACTTTTTGCATTTGTTGTAATTTTTGTTGATGCTGGATGTTCACCACGGTGTCTTTGTGTTCAAGAGAAAATCAAAGCCAGTCTGGGCACTTATTCAAGTGACTGCACAGAGCTTTAGTGCAGTTACCACTTCCAGTAGGGGGTGAGGCTTGGAATGCATTTATATTTTCATCTAGGAAGGTGTAGTTTGCTTTGGTGAAGTTTTTTTAGTCTGACTTTGCCCTTTGTGAGTTCTGACGTTACTGCCAGTTTGAAGGAAACTGATTTGTGGTCAGACTTAATTAATGGGGTCTGGCAGTTGTGGTGGTGCATCTGTTTTGTCATGTTAGTGAGGACCAGATCTAATATGATTTTTCCTCTTGTTGGGATTTGAACAATTAATTCCAGGACAATTGAGTTAAAAGTCAAGGATGTTTTGCACAAGTGAGTTAGGGCTAGAGTAGGTTTCCCATTTGATGGTGGGATAATTGAAATCCCCCATGACCGGAGTGTTCGGCAGTATTTGGATTGACTTCAGTTTGATCAAGTAGGCCTCATGCACATAATGATCCATGGATGGGGATCTATAACTATGACTGTAATGGGAGTCTTGCCCACAGTAATCTGAACTTGGAGTAACTCAATGGAGTTGTCCAGTCTAACTAGTCAGGAGGTGAATTTATCTCTAATATAGATAGAAACGCAGGCTCCTCTGGTTCTCACACATTTGTTTTGTGATCTGGAGGTGTGGAAGGCATTGCAGCCTTGCAAGGATGAAATACTCTCTAAGGCTGTGAACCAGGTTTCTGTTACTGCGCAGACCTCTACATTCTCCAGTGATAGAAGAGCCTCCAGTGTGTGCAGATTTTGCTTTAAGCTCCTAACATTTAGCAGCATGACCCTTATTTTGTTATGGTTGGCAATTTTGTTTTTGAGACCTTGGCTAAAAAAGGCATTGTGGGGGAGGCAAGAGACTTTGTCAGCAGCTGAAAGCCTAATCATGCCAGATGAAAACCATCTCTAGCATAGCAGCATGGTTTGTCAACCATGTCATCCCAGGCTGATAAAAACTGGATCCTCTTTGGATGACATCAAAAACTAAGCCAGTTATTGATAATTTTTTTTGTTTATACTGTGGCATCATTCTAGGTGTGGTTGTATGCTGCTCAAGACTTGGGACATCTCTGCCTTGGACACATACTTGGAGACCTCAATCATTTCTTTGTCCAATGAGGTACATCTCTGGTCATTCAGTCCACCATGGCAGAGTTAAAATGGTACTTGTTGCTGATAGACGCGAGTTCATGCATGGTCTGACAAATCCTGGCACTGGACAGGCAGCTGACTGTGACTTTCTCTTTATCTAACCTGTTTAGTGGGACATCCACGTTTATCACTATGGAGTCTCCAGTGACAAAATTTGGTTTGAGTGATACAACTTAAGGGATTGATAGATGAGATACTGGTGTTGCTATTTATCTTGGGTGCTGTGGGAACTGTTAATTTAAGCAGTCTTTTTTGTTTTGGAGGTCTATGGTGTTTCAGTAAGTTTTGAAAGAACCTCCAGGTATGTTGATTTTATGTGTTGGATGTGTACTTTGTACATAAGTAGTGGTTCTATATGCATGAGTAGTTATGGGTGAGTTGATCACCTCTTCAATGTTACTGTTTTTTTTTTTTTAAAACAAGTTTATTGTTTTTAACATACAAAATAAATATCATAACAATTTTATACAAGCAATTAAAATAGAAATAGTTATAACATTCAATAAAATAACCAAAGTATTTACAAAGACATCCACTACAAATCAAATCAATTGATCAAACTATAATGTCATGCTATTGAGACTAAGATTTTTTTAACAGGTTTTGTAAAGTATCCCATATAATATAATAAGATGTTTTTCTAGTAGTTCTTGATTTTATTGTCATCAATTCCATATGACACACTTTAGTCATAACATTTTTAAATTCATTAAATGAAGGAGGGGTATCTGAAATCCAATTTCTGGTTATTATTTTCTAGCCACTGCTAGAATAGACCATAATAAGGGAAGTTTAACTTTTTTAACACTTTTAGGAACAGGTGTGTTAAATAATATAAGTGATTTAGAAACAGTGAAATTATCTGTGAAAAGGGCCTGCAAAAAATCATTGATTAACTTCCAATATTCCTTCAATTTTATACAGTCATAAAACATATGTGCCCAATCAGCATTTATTTCTACATTACATCTTTTACATAAGTTGTCTTTATTATTTATTTTATTCATCATTAAAGGTGTATAGAAGGACCTATGTAAACATTTCCAAGTAAAAAGTCTCCAATTAATGGAAGAAGTAGTTTTATAAGCAGATTCCAATATATATTGTTTATCTTGTTGTTTTGGTGATTCACCATTAATGGAAATGAAATAATTCCAATAGGTATCTGAACTGTAATGAGTTTCTTCTCTGATAATTTTATGTATGTATGAGAGCTTACCTTTATCAGAAACTCTATGTTGTAAATTTAATATCAAGTAATCAATCAGTATTGGAACAGATTCTTTAACTGTTAAAGACATTAAATCAATTTTATTAATAAGATGTCTAAAAGTCTGAATTTCTAACCAACATGTTTCTCTCAAATCAAATTCTTGCTTTAAGAAGTCTAAATTTTTTACTCAATGTTACTGTTTTGAGTGTGAGAGAGCAGGGATTCAAGATTCTTGTTGCAGAGAGCAGGGATTCAAGATTCTTGGTGTAGATGCATCTCTCTCACACTCTGTACTAGAATGAGTTATTAGTAGAGGGTTGTCTGTGTATATGAGGTAGTTGCTACACTGCCTCAAGAGACCCAAGTCAACAAAGCTGGTAGAAAAAACAAGGGTAGTCCAGCTGTCCAGAATGCTAGGCTTAAAAATTATTACAAAGGGGATACTTTCAGCACTGATCTAGGAGGGGCTCTTTAGATGGGTGTTTCTGACAAAGTTTTTGGCTAGTCATTTAACAGGTCACCGCTCACTAGCAATGCTTAGGTCAGAGATGTACTAAAGATGAGGAATAATCTAATGTACTACAGCTGTATCTAAGGGAAAACTTGTCAAAATGTCCAGCTATGGCGCACAATTGCGCCACAGTGAGCGGTTTTGCATGATGTGCAAACAAGAAGAAACTGGATCAAATGCAAAGCTTAAATACCAGAAGTTAAAAACTTAAAAAAAAAAGCTTAAAAAAACTCAAAATAATCAGTGAGGGTGCTTAATCCAAGTCCTACACCAATCACCCTTCACCAGGAAGGTTCCAGTCAGCACACTTCTCTCACAAGGATGTAGAAGGGCCCCTTCCAAACAAAGATGGCTTAGAAAATGTGTTCAGAATACAACAGCCACTACAAACAAACCCAGATGCAGTACACCTGTATCTGGACTATGCTACAGCTATTCGTTACACTACTCTAGGCAGAAAACACTAAAAAAAGTTTTAAATAGCAGAAAAACAGCAGTGAGACACTAAAACACTGCTTGGTTGGAAAGCAGAACAGATTCTTTACAAATAGTGAAAAGGTTGTGAAAATAAAAAAAAGCTTTGCAACGTTGAAAACAATAAAATACAATTTAACAGGCACAGTAAAAAATGTTTTAAAGCAGCAGAAAAACAGTGAGACAATAAAAATGTTTTAAACAGCAAACAAATCAATTATTTAAAACCCTGCCTAGCAGGAAAATGACAGATGCTTTGTAAACCTTGAAAAATAGCAACAATTACTTTGCAAACCATGAAAATAGCAAATAAAAAGCTTTGTAGCTGTGAAAACAACAATAAAATGTGATTTAAAAGGCATAGCAAGGCAGACAAAGGCAGTATAAACAGTTCAATTTAGTTTACGGTATTAAAATACAGTCCTAAATAAGCAGAACACAATAAAAATTACAGTAAATGGCATAATCAAAAAAAAAAAAAAAAAACACAGACAACTTAATGGATTTTGAGAAGCTCAGAAGCCTCTAGTCTTTTGGTATCTCAGCTCAGAGTTGTGTCTGGCAGCCCACCTCTGTTCAGTTCAGTTCAAATAAGCAGAAACTGGCTCAAATGCAGGGCTTAAATACCAGAAGCTAAAACTTTAAAAAGATAAACAAAAAAAAAACTTAAAAATCAAAACAATCAATGGGGGTGCTTAGTCCAAGCACTAGGGAGTCCTGGCTTTCACTTCTGGGTGAAACAACATGGCGGCAATTTCTGCAGCAGGAGTTTTGGCTTCTGCTGCTGCTTCTACTGTTACTGTTTCTAATCTGGCTTCTGATAATGTTTGTGTCTTTTTCACCTGTATCATCATTGTCTGATTCTCAGACCTCTATTGAAGGTTCTACTATTTTGAAAGCTGCTAATAATTTGACTTTACTTGGCTGAGGTGACTCTCTGGAACTACAGGATTTTTCTCAGACTTCTACTGCTACAGTGTCTGCTGTTTTACCTCCCCCAGTGGTGAAGCTGGCTACTTCTACTAGTGCTGTATCTTCTGATGCCTCTATTGTTATTTCTAAAGCTAAATCTTATGCTGCTGTGGTGAAAACATCAGCTTCTGCTTCTGGCAGTCAACTTTGGTCTAATGGACAGGCAAGGATTGTTTCTCTAAATGTTTACTGCGTTTAAAATCTGCTTTAAGTCAGCCTTTATCACATAAGTTTCTTTGGCACTCTTTGTTAAAGCCTTTGTTTCAGTTCAGTCTTTGTGTGCTATTATTCACTGGGGGAGGGATGCTTTTGTTGTTTATTTTGAAACTCAAGAGGCTGCTTCTGCTTTTGTTTCCAGTTTTTCTAAGCATAATTCTCAGACGCCTTGGTCTGACTGTGTTGTCTGAAGTCTATATTCGTTATAAGCATAACATTTTATATTTTCCTCCTATTTATGTTATCAATGCTCATGTTAGGGAGTTTTTGCTCATGTTCAGATGTTTTTTCTGTGAAAAAGCCTTTTGATACTGATGCTAGTGGTGGTTTTGATGAGGTCTAGTAGGTCGGCCTTACATGTACTAGACGCTGGAGTTTCCCAATTGTCTGGTGTTTTGCTGGTCTGAGGAGTATTTTCAGATATGCAGGACAGCCTAAATCATGCTTCTTTTCCGGTGACTTCTCATATTTGGTGTCTGCATGTCTTTCTAAGAGATGTACTCATTGTGGGTCATCCGAGCATTTTGCTAGGACTTGTCCTCAGTGGTGTCATTTGTGTTTGTTCACACGGGGGCTCTGTTTGTTCTGCTGTGCCCCCTGCAGCCTCTACTTCAGCCGAGCCCTCTACTGGTTTTCCTGCTACTACCTCTGAGCCAGCTTCTAGTGCTGTGTCTGCTGAGTGTATGGATCCTATTCCTGATGCACCACCACCTTTATTACCAGCTTCAGTTCCTGTAACTCCTTCTGGGGATTCTGAAGTGGGTTCTTTACCTACTAGCTCACCAGGCCTTGTAGTTTCTGGCCTTTCTACTGGGATTTCCCTTTCACCTAATTAATTTTTTTTGGGGACTAAAATGTTAGACTCCAATAGTAGGTTGCATGGGGTGCCTGCTGCTGCTTCTGCTGATGCCAGCACTAAGTGTTGGGCTCCTCAGAGAGTGTTGTTTGTGTGGCAGATTTTTGTTCTGATCTGCCTGATTCCTAGTCAGAGACTTCAGGTTCCAAATGGAGATCTTTAAGGTTAAATGCACTAAAAGGGCTTTGGATGATGATTTTAGTTTGGTTACTGATGGCTGACTTGTCTTTAGTTTTTGTAATATAACTGGTATGCTGTCTTTATCTAAGCATTTGACTATGCATTCTTCATAGGTTCATAGGTTTATACTAGGCTATCTGCCCTAAGGCATTTATAAGCCTAGCCCAAAGTTTTGTGGCTTACGCCACCCCTTATGTTAAAAAATACTGTGCCCATTAGTTTGTTGTGCCTCTGTCCAGCAGTGACACCGAGATGATTCCCGGGGTAAACCTACGATCTCCCATCCACCGGTCAAGATTTGTCTTGAACAGAGCCAGCGAGGTGCTCTGCCTCACATGGACTGGGATTTTATTCCACAGCATAGGGAGTCTCTGGGTGACAAATCTATCCCTCCAGCATGTCCTATTTATATCCGTGCTAAGGTTTAAGTCGCTTGCTCTAGTGGATCTGGTAGATTTGGATTTTTTGAGGTGGAGCATGTCCATTAATTCCGGGTTGGACAAGGCCTTGTATGTCAGGCACAGGTCACCTCTGAGCAGGCGGTATGCGACTGAATAGAGCTGGAGTTTCTTCACTCTGGCAGCATATGACAGATTTTGGAGTCCCTTTATCCTTTTGGTGAGGAACTTTTGGGGTCTCTCCAATTGCTGCAGGTGTCGGGTGAGATGCATCCCGAATGGGGCATTGTACTCGATCATTGGTCTGATAAGTGAAGAGTACAGGGGAACAATGACCTCACTTGATCTGGATGTGAATCCCTTCATGATCAGGTGGGCAATGTAGAAGGTCTTTCTAACCACTTTAGCAATGTGAGTGTCAAAAGAAAGGCCACTGTCAACCTGGGTCCCCAGGTCCCTGATAACCTCTTCTGTGCTTAATGGATTGCCACCTATATGGTAGCTTGGGGTTACCTTGTTTTTCCCGAAGGGTATGACTATACATTTTTTTGCATTTAACTTCAGGCCATGGCTCTGGCACCAGTTATCAGTTTCTGTGAGACCCCTCTGAAGGATATCTGTGTCCGATGTACTTTCCACTATGGCGCCCAGTTTGCAGTCATCTGCAAACTTTGTCAGCCATAGTCCTCCTATGTTTGCCTATACTTCTGAGAAGTAGATGCCGAACAACAGGGGGCCAAGGACTGAGCCCTGTGGGACACCACTTGTGACCGGCTTGGAGTCTGACATGGCACCAGCAACTCTAACCTTGTGGGTTCTGTCCTTTAGCCAGTTTGCAACCCATCTTGTGACATATGGGTTTAAATTTAAGCTGGTAAGTTTCTCTATAATACCCAAGTGGGGTATTGTGTCAAAAGCTTTTGCAAGGTCAAGGTAGGCTGTATGGACTGACTTTCCCTCATCAATGGCCTTGGTGACTGTTTCGAAGAAGTCGACCAAGTTCAAAAGGCATGATCTGCCCTTGACAAAGCCAAACTGAGTCGGGTCCAATGTCTGCAAGTCCCCTATGTCTTTGTTTCTGAGTTCCGTTATGATCCTCTCCATAGCTTTGCAGACCAGGCTTGTTAAGCTTATGGGGTGGTAATTTCCAGGGTCTGTAGAGGTACCGCCTTTCTGGGGTGGGACCACAGTTGTCGTACACCACTCCTTGGGCACGTATCCTGTGGTAAGGCTAAGATTAAACACCTTATATGCGGGTTTAGTTCCTCGTTGAGTTCATGTAGCACACAGCTGGGGACACCATCCGGTCCCATTGATGCTGTGTTTTTAGCTTTAGAGAGAGCAGCTTTCACCTGCGCATTAGAGATGTCTGGGAGACTACACTCCGCTGGGATAGTTATCTCTCCTTTTGGGAGGTGTGAAGTTTGCACCGAACCTGTCTGCCAGTATGTTGGCAATGTCTGTGGGTTCAGTAATTTTTGTATCTTTTTGGACTAATTCTGCGCATATCTGGGAGTTTCCACCCAGGTTTCTAACATAGCTGAAGAAGGCCTTATGATTGTCTTTTGAATCTATTGCAATTTTTCTCTCAAATTTGGCCTTGGATGATTTTATGAGTGCTCGTATTTTTTACTAATAATGATCAAGGGTGTCTTCTCTTTTATGGATTTTGCTCTATCATGTAACAGCTTTCTCCTCTTATTGTAAAGTTTGTTTATGGCTGGGGTCCACCAAACTGGACGTTTGCCCTTGGTGGAAAGAGTCTTGGTTTTATTAGGGATTGCCTGATCCATGCAGTCCTGGAGGTGTTCAGAGAAGGCATTTGTAAGGGCTTCCGCAGCTTGGGTTGTGGTTTCCACTGGCTCGGGGCCTTGAAGGATACCACACCAGTCTTGAGTAGTGTGAAGTTTACTTTAGAGAAGTTCTTCACTGTGGTCTTTTTTGTTTGGGGTGGGGGCGGGATGTGGATTTCCAGTGAGATAAGTTTGTGATCTGATCTCACCAATGAGGGATATACTTCCGGTGTGGAGCATTTTGTCCCCATGTTTGTGATGATGAGATCTAGTATATTTTCCCCTCTTGTGGGAACGGTGACTAGTTGTTCCATGGCATTTGAATTTATGAACTCCAGGAACCTTTGGGCTAGAAAGTTGGGGCTTGAGTAATGTTCCCAGTCTATATTCGGGTAGTTGAAGTCACCCAATATAATGGTGTTTGGAGATACATTTATACCTTCCAGTGTCTTCAGGAAGGCTGTGTGGGGTTCCTGAGTTTGAGACGGTGGCCTGTAGCATGCTACAAATTGTACAGCAGTTTTGCCTATGGTTAATTGCACCTGGATGGTTTCCGATGCTTCGTGCATTGCCACCAACCTGGAGGTGTGGGTATTCCTTTCCTTTCTTCTGATATTATCTGTTAGATGTTGGCAGAATATTTTCTTCTTTTTTATTGCAATGGAAAGTTTTGTGTGTGAGGGGGGGGTGTTTTGATGTTTGGGTACTCCTCGCTGGTCTGGCATTGTGGTTCTGCATCACAAGTCTGTAGTGGTGGTTAGGGATGTAGATCATGTTTTACCTGGTTAGGGCATTGGTGGTAGATTTATTGTGTAGGCCTTCTTTTTTATACATTTTGTTATTTCTGTAGCTGAACACCATTTATTGTTTCAGCTTTTACAGCCTTATTTTCTTGTTATCTGTCTCATTCTTTTTTTTTTTTTTTTTGGATTTTAATTGTGGTGTTATACCACAAGATTCTAGATCTAGGCAACACTCTAGTGTTCATTGTCGCAAGGACATTTTATGTCTGGTATCCCTTACTGTGTATACCCCTGATGGTTTTACTTATTTTCATAGCAATGGCAATGCACACACCCATATTGATTATTGTTTTTGTTCTCCCACCTTTGCTGTAATTTCTTGTCTTTTGTACCCTTTACTGACCAACGTACTGTCATTTTCCTTTGGTGTTTCTTCTGCTTTATCAAACAGTAAGGGTTTGCCTAGATATACTGCTCCCTGGACTTTTACTCCTGCTTGGCAGGAGGTTGTTTCTGAATTATAAGATGGTGATTTCACTCTGTTGCCTTTCATTCCTGCTCTGTGCTCATGGTGGTTGGCCTTTAGGGAGAAGTTTGTTGGTCATTATAATTGGTTTTCCCCATCTTATTATTTTCACTTTAAGCAGTTTTCTAATGCCTTGTATGTTAATTTTCAATCTGCTGTGCGTTAGGACCCTACTAGTGCTCTTCAGTATCTTTGTGAGCTGCATTTGCATAATATTTGGGTCAAGGTAGTTCTTTGGAACTTGGCTCACTTCTGTAAGGGTAGGGATGAGGAATTGCTTCTTTATATGGGCAAGTGTATGCTTAGGACCGAGACCTTAACTGATGGTTTTCTAACTTCTGGTGATGTTACTGCTAAGGAAGTATTTTGTATGAAGTTAATTCTTATTTGTGTTCCTTATATGATGGTAACGTTTCTCCTACTGAATCATGGCTCATTACAGTGATGCTGGCAGCTTTTAGGACTGCTCTTGATTCACTTATTACCTTATTTGAGATTCGTCAGGCCATTTCTTCTTTTAAGGTTGATTCTGCTCCAGGGTGGAATGGACTTTCATATAATTTTTACCACTCTGTTTCAGATGTTCAGTTGTCAGTACGTGTTCAGTGCGTTAATGAGTAGTGTTCTCATGTTTTTCCCATCCTGACTTTCTGCACATTGCCCTTAAGTTTCTCTGGAAGAAGCATGACTGCAGGGTCTTATCCAATTGGCAACCTGTTTCCTTCTGCAATACTGATTACAGGTTATTTTGTAAAGTTCTACTGTTGTGCCTTCATTCTAAGATGCATTTTCTTTTGGTTCCTGGGGTCTATGGTATCTCAGGCAGGCCTATGCAGAATTTGTTGTTTTTGCTGGTGTGTTACTTCTTATGCTTACTCTTCTCCTTCTGCTTTGTTGCTTTCTTGTGGTCTTACTAAGGCTTTTGATAATGTTAACTATGGAGTCTTGTTAGCCATTTTGAAAGCATTTGAATTTGGTCTTTCTCTTCTATTTATTCCACTTCAGTTATTACTCCTTTGGTAAATAGATGGTTAGGTGCAGAAGTTGCTATGAATAGTGGTGTGGATCAGGGGTGCCCTTTTGAGTAGTTACCTCTTTATCTTGGTGGTAGGTGTTTTTTTTTTTTATGGTGCAGGCCCATTTTTCTATGTCTACTTCTTTTTCCTGCTCTGGTGTTTTGTTGCCTCGTTTTTTGCCCCATGCAGATGATGTCATGGTGCTTGTGAGTCTTCTGGTTTGCACTATTTTTCTTTTATTTTTTTTCATTGGTAGGCCTCCACCAAAATCACCCGATTTGGTAGGATTAAGGGAAAGTCCCAAGTGTTCGGGCAGTTTCTTTTTCATCTGAAGGCCTCTCCATTTTGGGTGTGCCTTTGGTACTCCTTAGAGTCTTGTAAGCATCTTCTTGATAAGGCTTTCCAGCAATTAATTTTTTGGTGTTCCTTTTCATTGTCTTTTTGTAAGAGAGTTTGTTAAATTGTGCTTTGCTGGGCACGCTGGGGCATGTTTTTTCTGTTTCCTCCTACTTGGTCTATCCGTCTTTTGTCTGACATTTTTAATTTCTTTCGGGGCCTTCTTATATGCCTGTGTGAAGGGGTATTTTGTACTCTCCTCCTGCTTCAGGTGGTGTTTCGTTGCTTCACTCTCTTCTTTTCATGTACACTTCATTTCTTCTTCCCATTTTGTGGCATTTGCAGGCTGCTAACCTTTCTTTTCTTGGTCACTTGCTCCCAGATTTGTCTGGCTAGTTTTGGCAGACTTGCTTGGCTGGGAAGTGAGCATGGATAGTCCCTTGTGGTGAGCTGCGGGAAGTCCAGTCTTTGTTGCTTGGGTGGCATGATACCTTGAGTACCCTTCCTTCTTCCAGGCAAGAGTAGTATTATTCTCTTATGACCCATTTCTATGCCATTAATGGACATCAGGATTGTTCACCTGGGAGGTTTCGGGGGTTGAGTAAGCATTATGCCTCTTTGCCACAAAGGGGTGATTTTGTGTGGTGTTTCTCCTTTGATAAGTTGCCAGGAAGGCTTCCTATGTTTTTCATTCAGTGGTGGCTCAGTCGTGTCCACATGTAATAGGTTGCTTGGCATTTGGGAGGTGTACACTATAACTACTCAGTGCCCCATTTGTTTCCCATTATACCTGTAAATGTTTACGTGGGGATCATGGTTGTGCTTGGATGCCAGTGGTTGCTTAGGTAGATTTCCTCTTAGTGTCTGCTCTGAGACTTATTTGGGCTGCCCACTGTAGTGAGGTTCTTTCTGGAAAGATTCCATCTCTGCTCTATTTACTTGCTCAGATGAGTATGTAGTTGTGGCACAAATGGTGGGGGACTGATCTTGCCCAACTTGCTTCTTTTGTTTGCCAGCCCTTTATCATTGTTCCAGCATTACAGGTGGTATTTTTTTTTGTGAGACCTTTTTGCACTGGTATTTTTTTTTTATATCAGTGCCATTATTAATTTAGATGTTTATACCTCCTGTTCTGTTCTGCTTGACTGGAGTGTATTTTATAGCTACTGAACTCCTTTGCTGTGGCCTTCTCCAGCCTTTTTTATTCCTGTGACCATTTCTTTTTTGCTGGTTATGGTATTGCAGGACTTGATGTATTGTCTCCAGCCTAGTTTCTTGCTTTTGCCCATTTGCTTGTTTTGGGTTGAAGGTCTGGATAGTAGCAAGAATTTGTATTTAGTAGGTATTTTAGTCCTGTAGTATCGTTTAGGGTTATTTTTCTGTGTCAGGTTATTTCTTTATGAGGGGTTTTCTTTTTAGGGTTTCTGCTTCTTTTCAATTATGTAGGACTTTGCCTGGTTTTGCTGTGCTTGTCTTTCATCCTTTTCTTTGGCTGTAGGTTTTATTTTTTTGTTAGGGTTTTTAATCCTACAGTGTGGTCGTTTCCTTTCCTTGTTTGCACTTTGTTGCCCCTTGTTGTTTTCCTTCTCTTTTTCTTGGTTGGTATGACTCCAAGCCCTAGACCAATCACCCTTCAGGAGGTGGGTTCCAATCAGCACACTTCTCTCACAAGGGTACAGAAGGGCTCCTTCCATTCAAATATGGCTTGGAAAATGTGCACAGAATACAACAGCCACTAAAAACCGCCCCAGATGCAGAAAACATGTATCTGAACTATGCTACAGCTACTAGCCACACTAATCTAGGCAGAAAACACTAAAAAAGATTTAAACAGCAGTGAGACATTAAAACACTGCGACATTAAAACACTGCTTGGCTGGAAAATAGAATAGATGCTTTGCAAACAGTGAAAAGTAGCAACAATTACTTTGCAAACTGTGACTAGCAATAAAATATTATTTAACAGACACAGTAAGGCAGAAAATATAGTACAAACAGTACATTTTAGTTTGCAGTATTAAAATACAGGATTAAATAAGCAGAACAGAATAAAAAGTGCAGTAAATACTTTAATAAAGAAAAGAGAAAAAAAAAACAGGCAACTTGTGTTTTTTTGGAAGCTTAGAAGCCTCTAGTCATCTGGAATCTTGGCTCAGAGTTGTGGCTGGCAGCCTACCTCAATTCAGCTGTGTTCAAGCTATATTAAAATGGCTGCTTCTGCTTCTCTACAGACTCCTGACAAGCAAATAAGATGACCCAGTGTCCTCTTTTCTGTAAGAAATCTGAATGACTTTAAAAAGACTGATTTGTACAAACCCAGGGTAGTCCAAGCAGAAGCAATAATTTTCTGGAGCTCCCTTGATTTCTCTGTCTAGGAGATGTTGAGAATTTGATCTCCAGTGCCTCTACCCCTTAGAAAACAAGATTGTACGTCTAGCAGTTCAGTTCATATGTTGGTATTGTCTAGTCTCACATCTTGAAAATTGGCTTGCTAGCATGTAAAGCAAGGGCAGGTATTCAAAAAATGCTGTTCACTCTTTAGTGTCTATATACATACACCCCTTCTTTGCTGAAAATATTCTACTTAAAAAAATTGTTTTGCAAAACTATTTCTATTAATTGTCACTAAACATTCATATCATCGGTTGTTAAAAATGAAGCTCTGTTAGAATATCATAAAACCATTCCAACCACAATTTGTGGGAAATCACAGCAAAAGTCACCAATAACAAAAATTAAATTATCTCTCTCTAAATCTGGCAAACCTCTAAATCTCTTAATGCAAGGAATTTGGACAAAGCCTGATATAATGGAGAATAAAGGCAGATTTTAAATATTGCTTTTATAAACTTAGAAAGGTGCTAGAATTACAGAATGTGTTACCATGCATTTTTTGAAGGATATGAAAGTCTGAAACTCAAAACGTATGTTGTTTAGGGAGTTCAGTCCTCATTGATTTGCCAAAAAACCCCAAGTTATTTGAAACAGACCAAAAACACGAGAGACAAAATTTGGGCATTTTAGAGGTATGAAATCTGGGGATTATTCTTTTCAAAAAGCCCAAAGAATCATTTAACAATTAGGGTAAAATTCAATTATTTTAAGTTGGAGATCAATAAACTGTGATAGGGTGTGTATGTGACTTACCCCCCCCCCAACCACATCAACAATGAGTCCAAGAAGGGAATGTTTTGTTAATGCTCTTTGAATTTTGGGTATACCAAATGCTGGTAAAGAAAGGTTTAATTTAAAACAAATAATTTAAATTTCTTGGTCATTAATTTCACCTTGCATAACCATAGCATGCAATATCATGCCAATGTTGTGACATGTAATGTTAATCTCTTTTTTAGAAACCTTGTTCTAGGCATTGTTCATTAAAATTAACATTTTGCCAACATAAGTCTATTACAACCCCCCCTCAGGTTTCATAAGCCTAATATTTTTGTATTAACATGTCCTGGTCAATAAATCTATTTCTCCTTTGTCTAAATTAAACTGCAGACTTTGTTGTCATAATTGCACCTATCACTATCAATTTTCTTTTTCTTCCTAAGTTTAACTTCATTGCATACTGCATCAGCTTTGTCAAAGATTTATTCTCATGTGTTGTGTATATAAAAAAGGTCATTTGTAATAGTTCTGTCCAGCTGAGCAATGTCCACCTCTAACCTATCCATATCAAGCTTGTTGAATTTCATCAGTACTTCCATAAGTTTACATCCAGCCTGGAAAGATAAAGCAAGTAGTTCCTTATAAAGGTCTGAGACTTCAACTAGTCCAGTTGGATACTTCCAATATCTTTACCCTTTAGGTACTCTTAACGGGAGTAATGCTTTGGATGAAGATTTTCATGAGGGTCCATCTAATACCTAGAGGAAAAGAATGATGTCCCTTTAGATTATCCTCCCCACCAGCATTCAGAGCTGATCTGAACCATCCTCTGAATGACCAGAACACTAGGAATCGAAACAGAATCGCTTCTTTTCTTAGCAAGGCCAGAACAAGAAATAGAGAGTCAACATGACAACTTGGCTGAAAATTTTGGGCAGTTTGTTAATATTATTCAAAATGAATGCCAGGATTTCAAAATTTACAATTATAGTAGTTATGAAATGAGTAAGGAACATGCAGACATGTTTGACAGAGGATTTAATTTTGTTCCTGCCAAAAGGGTGAATATTTCAGCTGTACTAATTGACTTAAAATTATTCATTACAAAATGAAATTTAGCAGTATGGTTTGCAGAGGGTTTGAAAGGTTATCAAGAGCATGACCTGTTAAAGAGGTTTTTAAATTTCCTGAGTCAGACTACCATCAACTTATTTAAAAAATAGTTCTCCAATTTTAGGTCTATTCAACTTTGATCAAAACATTCAAGGTGGTTTAATTTAAACAACAGATAAATAAATTTATTGCTTAAGACTTTTTATAACAAAATCTAAAGCTTATAAAACCTAATGGGGGAGTGGCTGTGATATACATTGTTGGGGAAAATGTTATGGTTATGCAAGGTAAAACTGATGACAATTTTATATATTTGTCTAAGTAAACCTTTCATTCTCAGTGTATTTGCCATAATTCATAACAGTATTAACTATTCTCTTGGACATATTGTAGATGCGGGGGATTTGCCATAATTCATAAGAGTATTAGCTATTCTCTTGGACATATTGTAGATGCGGGGGGGGGGGGTCAAAGATCATTGTGACTCGTATAGATTTTAAACTTAAGAACAATGTGCATGCAAAAATGGCAGTAATAAAGCATACCTAGTCAACAGGAAGACCTCCCTGTGATTTTTTTTTTCCTTGGCATGTGCCAAGAACCTCTGTATTATGCTGGGCATGCTTTACATTGATATGCATCTGGGCACTGTCATCACAGCAAGTCACAAACCAAGGTCACACACCTAGCTGATGCCACCCATCAGCGACACCATTATTCATGTCATAGCATCACCGTCAGTGCACATGTGACTGGGAGAGAAAGTCCTACACAGCTCCCTCAGCAAACTTGAGAAATCCCTCCCCTGTTATGGGACACACTTTCCTCAGATGTCAGTCATGAATGGCCCTTTTCCCTAAGTCACATGCCAGTAAGTTCTTTATGGAGCCCCCTCCTGCTCACACTGCTCATCAATGAGCTTTCCCTGGATTGTCCTGGAAGCACTTTTTTTTTTTTTCTCTGCTGACACTCATCTCCTGTTCAGACTGCAGGCCTGCTCATTTACAGTTATTTTTAGGCACCAATATGAAAACCATGTTCTGCCAATGATATTCTTCATAAGAGAGACCGAGATGTTATATGTTTTATGTACAGACTTGAATCTCTCATTCTGAGCCAGTTTGTATAAAGAGCAATAAAGACTGACAAAGCACTTCATTTTGTAAGCATGGAATCTTGTTATTTTCTACTTAGTAATGCGAAGCTCAATGTTTCTTGGACTTGGCTAGTAATGTCCTTTCTTTCTCAGTCCTAACAACCTCATCTTAAAATATCCACTGAAAACACTTTAAAGCAAGATTTACCCACATGTATACTTGATATCCCCTTGTGACTTCTTTCCTACTGTATGATTAGCTTTCCATACATCAACCATCAGAAAATTCTACAAAGTAACCAGTTATTTGTGCCTCAAGCCTCTCATTAATATCCTGTATAGACTATAATTAACAAAACAGAATGTTAACAATCTGCCAAATTATTTCTCATATGTCTGCCTCTAAAAACTATATCTTTTTTGCCCTCATGCACTAGAAATATTCACCCACAAAGTAAATATCCATGTGATGGGCACCTAAAACTCGTATGCTTTTAAATTAGTCACACCTGTATGTGTGTATATATGTGTGTGTGTGTGTGTGTGTGTGTGTGTGTGTGTGTGTGTGTGTGTGTACATTTGGCACATTTCATTCTGTCTGCTGGATCTATATATATATATATATACACATTTCATTTTGTCTGCTGGATATATATATATATCCAGCAGACAAAATGAAATGTGCCAAATATACCTATTGCCTTTGTAACTCAGTGTGTCAATACTCCCCAGACATGGCAATTGTAACAGAGACCTGGTTAAAGCCTCCCATAAATGATATTGAGATCCTTCCCCAAGGATACAATGTCCATAGACTTGATAGACTTCACAAACATGGTTGCGGTATTGCAAGCATCTACATCTACAAAGAAACACTTAAACTAAATAGAATAGACAGACATCTCCCTGAACTGACCAGTGCAGAGATACTGATCACTGAATTCCAACTAAAGCCTAACAAAAGCATCATCATCATAGCAGTCTACATACAGCCCCCCCCCCCAACCTGGCAATAGTACCTCATCAATAGAAAACCTTCTTAATTGGACAGACTCCATTTTAAACAAGAAACAATTATCCTAGGTGATTTCAGCCTCGACTGGTGAACCTGTACCTTTGAAAACCCAATCAACCATATTAACCTCTTTCACTTCTCTCAAATAATCTGCTTCCCTACTAGATGACATAAGGACAGCAATAAACTATCTATTCTAGACTGGACCCTAACCAATAGGCCCTTACTATACCAACATCTGGCTGTCTCCCTGACACACTCAGTCACCATATACCCACTTATCTTATTAGGCACAAAGCCTACCTTACAAAAAACATCATACACAAACACATCCAGAACAAAAGAAAAACTTCCACCGACACATTCAACAGCCTATTCAAGCAATGTTATCGGTTCTCTCTGCAACATCTCCATCTAAGTAACATGGTCCAGTACTTCAACAATAAATTCCTTGAAATACTTAACAGTCTCTAGCTGCCCTTAAAAAAATTCAAGCAAAAACTAAACCAATCCCGTGGCTAACCAAAGAAACTAAACAACTCCTGAAACATAGAAATAAAGCCTGGTCCCAATATCAGGCAACCAAAATCCCGAACTTCCCTGCTAAATTATTGATAGCTAAGAAACTCGCTCAAAAAGCAAATCAGAAATGACAAAAAAAATTCCTATACAAGAATCCAACAAAAACACCATAGCAACCCCCAAAAATTTAAGAGTTCCATAAAACAGCTCTTAAACCCTGGACAATGTACCACCCCAAGCCCCTTCCCCTACTAACTCAACCGAAAACATAGCCACCCAATTTAATCTGCACTTCACAAATACAGTACAATCCCTCCTAAATAACAAGCACCCCATTAACTATTTCCCTCGCCAACAATTCCTAGCCCAACTCTTTTAATATTGGACCTATCCAGATAGCTACATAAAAAAAATTCTCAAAATAAAACCATCATCACTTGCAGCTGACCTACTCCCCAGTGAATTTCTCAATAGCAGCCAACACCATAGCTTACCCTGTTTTCTGATTTATTAAACCATTCCATCTCTGAACAGTACAGCCCCAAACTGTGAAAAGTCTCTTAAATCATCCACTTACACAAGGGTGGAACATCCGCCCAATTATCTAACTTCAGACCCATCGGTATACTCCCTCCTCTGGCCAAAATCCTTGAAAAATTCATACATATGCAACTACTGAAATATCTGCTAAACAATAACCTTCTATCTAATGCACAACATGGCTTTATACCTAAGCATAGCACCATAACTGCTCTTTTAAGCTTTGCAGACACATTCAACCAGTTTAGAAATAAGGGCCAAATTGTAGCTTCCATCTTCCTCAACATGTCAAAAAGTTTTGACACAGCTTCCCATCAAAAATTACTCAATGTACTAGCCTCCCTCAACCTGTCCCAAGCAGTCATCTCATGGTTCCAAAGCTGCTTGTCCAAAAGACAACAAGCAGTCAGATGGTAAAAAGAAATCTTATCCCTCCTCCCAATCTCAGTTGGGGTACCACAAGGCTGTATTCTTGGACCACTGCTTTTACCATCTTTACAAATAACCTTAGTACAGTCAAAAATTCAGCAACTACTATACAGTACACATATGAATCGGCACACTCTGTGCAGCCACTTCATTCCGGAAGCTCTTACAAATTACTCAATCTTTTACTGACCTAGAACAATAGCTAACAACTCATACTTAATCCCAACAAAACCAAATTAATGCTATTTACAAACTACAAAACAGTTCAGCTCACCACCCCTTTCATTTTCCACTCCCTAAATAACACCAGAATAGAACCAGTAAACCAAACCAAACTTCTAGGAGTAACAATCAACAGTGCACTCAAATTTGACATGCACATAGCCCAGACAATTAAAAAGATACACATCAAACTTGACTCACTATATAGAACCAGCCCATACCTCCCCCAAATCTCCAAACAAGCCATAGCCAGAACACATCTATGTTCCATCCTGCCTACACCTCCCCAATTTATTTATTTCCAGTTTACCGGGGAAGTCCACTTGGCCAAAATGACCGATTTTCAGTGGAGGCCCGGGGAGAAAAGCTCCAGGTTGCATAATACAGTTACAGTACAAGTGGTACACAGGTATAAAAGATACATTATACAAAAAAGTTGCAATTAACACATTTGGTGTCATGGTATTTAGCAGAGTTCATGGCTTTACAATTTCATTTAAGGAGCACTCTAATGTATGGAGTTTGACAGCAATGTATGTATGAACATGAGTAGAAAGAGAAGACAATAAAACAATAGAGAATCCACTCTGTTTACACACAATTAAACATGGATGCCATTTACAACATTTACAAGCTTGAGTTGAGTCAGAGTATGTATAGGTGAGCATAGAGAGCCCAGGAAATAGAGTGAGAACACACTGGGAGCAGAAGGTTTAGCTTGGATTAGGTAGGGTGAAGGCAGGCACATTTTCACTTAGAGGACAGGTGTTTGAAAAGCAGGCTCTTAAAGTTTTCAGAGTTTGGTATAAATCTTAGAGTAGATGGAAGGGAATTCCATTTTTTGCCAAGTGAGTAAGAGAGAAGAAGCTGGCCAGCAGGACATTTAGATTTATTGATAGCTATTAGATTCTGATGTTCAGATCTTAGTGTTCTGTTGGGTATGTAGGGGGGAAGGAGATTAGTTAGGGCAGGACATTTTGTTGGGTGAAATATGAGTCTATGGGGAGTAGTGAGTTAGAGGTAGTCTAGGTGGCTAGGGAGTTCGAGCCAATTCAGGGATAGTAGGGTGAGGCACAGATGGATAAAGTCTTTGGAGATGGTTGCAAATTTAGAGATTTTGTTATAGCAGGTTTCTAGTTTGGAGGTGATGGTGGAGGACAGATTGGCTAGGAGAGAGGGACTCCATATAATAAGGAAGGAAAAAGATAAGTTGTGGCCAGTGTATGCTTAGTAGAGTTGGAGAGAAAACGATTGTTCCTGTACAGCATGCCTAGCTTTTGGTGGTTTTTCTTGATATTTTGTTGAATATGTATACCAAATTTGAGGTGTTCATCAATGGTAATACCAAGTAGTTTAGCGGAGGGAACTACTTCTATAGGTGAATTCATTTTGCTACAGACTTTGAAGTTGTTTTTGTCATAGGAGAAGGACTTTGTAGGTGGAAAAAGTAGAATCTTTGATTTATTTGCATTTAGAGAGAGGCGGTTTTGGCACATCAGTTTTCGGTTGTTGAGAATGTAATGTGGGTTTTGTTTAGTAGCTCAGAGAGGTTTGAGGCAGAGCAGACTTAAGGTTGAATCATCTGCATATTGAATGATTATGGTGTCAGGAATAGCAGAGTGAAAGTTATTGACGAAGATAGTAAAAAGCATGGGGCCAAGAATAGATCTCTGTGGTACTCCAGTTGGGGTGGGTAGGAAGGAAAAGATTGAGTTATTTCTTTTGACTGCCTGTGATCTATCGGATAAATAACTGGAGAACCAGTATGTAGTGTTTTGTGAGAGATGGAGGTTGGAGAGTTGACAGAGAAGGTGCTTGTGGGACACAGTATCGAAAGCTTTAGACCAAGTAAAATGGTGGAAACTAAGTGAATCTTGGGCTTGATTGACAGTCTCAAGGAAAGAGAGTAGAGCAGTTATAGTGCTATGGCCTGGGCGGAAGCCATGTTGGGTGGGAGTGAGAAGGTTGTTTAGGGTCAGAAAAGGCATGAGTTGGAGATGGATGCATTTTTCTAGGATTTTGGAGATTGGTGAGAGAAGAGCAGTTGGGCAAAAGTTTGATATGTTAGTGTTTTTGCCTCCTTTGTGAAGTGGAAAAATATAGGCTGAGCACCAGAGTTTAGGGACATATGGTTCCTTTATGGATCTGTTAATAACAATGCTGACTAGTACCATCAGCAGCACATTTCAGGAATGAGGAAGGGATATTGTCAGGAGCATTAGAGCAAGGTTTAAATTTGGACAGAAGTTTTTGTATGAAGTTAGTGGAGATGGGTTTGAGCTCAACCCGAGAGGGAGGGTTGCTAGGTTAATTGGAAAGTGGTGATTATAAGGAAGTTGGGTTATTGTTAGGAAATGTCTTGGTGAGGTTAGAAATAGTTTCTATGAATAATAAGTTAAATTCAGAGCTTAGTTCAAGGTCAGATTTACTTGGGGCAGGACAAGGGTTATTCTTGGAGCCTGGATTGAAAAGAGAATTTATTGAATTCCAGAAAAGTTTGGGATTTTTATTATTAGTTTTGGACTGGAGTTTGATATAGTAGGATTTTTTTGTCCTTGGTGATTTGTTTTTTTTTTTGCAAGGTTGCACAGCTGTTGATGTTGGAGGAGTGTAGTGGGCAGTTTATTGTTTTGGTAAAGTTTCCATATTTTATCTCTTTGGTGCATAATCTTTTTTGTTTCTTTGGATAGCCAAGGAACAGCTTTTTAGCTTTTATCCTTTTGTTTCTTATAGGGGCAAGGGAGTTTACTTCAACTCTGCCACCTTAGATACCCTAATCTATAGCACTGTCAAGAGGAAGGGTGTTTAGAATTTGCCAGTTCCTCTGTTTGAAAATGTTTGAGAATGTAGTGGGTTTGAAGTTAGTGAGGTTGTGAGTGTGGATGTATTGATGCTGGTGTGGGGTAGAGCTGGTTGAGTGATGTATGAAGGCTGGTAGGTGGTCACTAATGGTATCAGGAATAGTGCCAGAGTTGGTTATTTTTTGGGGATCTGAGACTAGAATCCAGTCTAAGTTGGATCTAGGTGGATATATTTTGTTTGGTCGGGTGATGGGGTGGATTAACTGAGAGAAGTTCTAGAGGTTAATGGTCAGGGAGGGAGAATGGCAATTGATTTTGTTCCAACTGATATTTACATCTCCTAGAATGCATGTTTCATAGTGAATTCTAGTAGAAGCCCATAAGAGAATTTCTATGAGTGTAAAGATATTATTACCAAGTGAGATGTATAGGGCAATAATACAGATATTTTTGTGTTTATGTAGTTTTAGTTGTCCAGCAGTTAGTTCCATATTCTGGAACTGGAATTTGGAGGGGGATTATGGTAAGGAGGTTAGAGTAGATAAGGGCAGAGCCGCCACATTTTTTAAGTCTGTCGCTTCTGAGAGCATGAAATCTTGGGGGTAGGATCTCAGAGTCAGAGATGGAGGGTTTGAGCCATGTTTCAGAGATGGATAAGATGTCAGGTTGGTTATGACTTAACCAAGCTTAAAATTGGTGAATTTTCTTAAGACTTTGTGCATTTAAAGTGAAAAACTTTAGGGTGTTGTGGTAGGTGGTGGATGATAGATGGCGGGTGTTGGCAAAGGAGGGGGTAGGACCAGGTTTAGGATAAATATCTCCAGCTTGGAATAAGTTATTAAAGGTAATATCCTTTAGCCATTTAGGTTTATTTGGTATGAGATTTGGTGGTTTTAAGGTTAGCATGGGTGACAATGCCTTAACTTTAATGGAGAGGATTTTGGGGTGGAATAAGTGAGTGTTGGGCTGGATAAGAGATGAGGAGGTGGAATAGAAACTGGAGTAGGATTGAGTGTGAAGGTATGTATGTATGCTAGTTGTTTTAGTAAGTAATTTTTGGGTAAGAATTAGAGGTGTATGAGCCAGCAAAATATAGGGGAATTAGGAGACTGGAGAGGAGGCAGGGGACTTGGAGGGTGTGATAACTTGATAAGAGCATATTGGGGTAGAAGGGCAAAAGAATGGTGTAGAATTGTGGAAAAGAGAAGGTTGAAACTTGATAAGAGCATATTGGGGTAGAAGGGAGAAAGAATGGTGTAGAATTGTGGAAAAGAGAAGGTTGAATAGGAAGAGAGGTTTTAGAAAGTGATGAAGGTTTTAATAGAATGTTAGTAAGGGAGAAGTATAGAAATGTAGTAAAGGAGGAGGGGACTGTAATTATATGAGTGATGTGCAGAGGAGAGGGGACTGTAATTATATGAGTGATATGCAGAGGGAAGAGTGTGAAGGGGAAGTAGAAGGGAGGGAATTGGTGAGTGGAGTAACTACTGGGTGATTAGGTTGGGAGGAAGGGGTCAAGGAGGAATAAAGCTAGGAGTGCTGGGGGTGGGTGGAAATTGGGGGCAAGGTAGGGGAGCAGAGTGAGCCTGAAGAGAGAATGGAGCGGGAAGGAGCAGAAGAGGTGAGTACAGCAGAAAAAGTATCAGTGAAGGGCAGTTAAATGGTTGTACTAAGAGTGCTTCTTCTAATGTTTTGGGACAGATAGTACAGGCTGACCTTTACTGAGTGAGGTTTAGCATGGAGGGAAAGGATATATGCAGTTGTAGAATGTTTGATTCAACACTCTTCTGTAGAAAATTAACTTATCAGGATTAAAGTGTACAAGTAGGGTTTACTTAGGTAGATGCTGCCACTTAGTGGTAGAGGGAGGAAGCAAGCCACAAGAAGAGTCTAAACTTGTCTTAGGTGTAAATATAGTCTTAGTAACGGAGAATATAATGGGGAGGGGGCATATGGTCTATGGTAGGCTGCTAGAACATGCACACGGGAGGCCAGACTAGCACAATAGGTATTACAACAAGGCAATGTATAATTAGTGGTCCGCAACATACATTTAAGACCATCTTTTTATGGGGGTCTTTTCAGCAGTAGTATTCTGATTACCAGGCAGGCTGGCAGAGTTAGGGTGTCTTCAGGAAGTGGCTGGAGTTATTCCTTTTTGGTTTGAGGCAGGGAGGGAGCACCCGGGATGGATGAGAGAGAGAGAGAGAGAGAGAGAGACCACATGCCACCCCCCTCCCTGACCATTACCCTCTAGAATGAATCCACCCCATCACCCGACCAAACACAATATACCCACCTTACTATTGTTAGGAAGCACAAAACGTAGGTAGGGGATGGAGTTGGAACTAGCTAGGCTGTAAAGGGAGAGAGAGTCCTTAAGGGAATATCAGTATAAAGAAGCAGGTAAAGGCTAGTAGTAGTACAGCATAAGCAGTATGGGTTGCAATACTTAGACAACATTCACTTTTAGCTCAGCTTTGTCAGAGACCATATTCCTTTAGCAGGAAAGGGTGAATCAGCAGTAATGTAAAACTACATTTAACAATGAGCAAGGAGAATGTAACATAGTCCTTGCCTAAATATTCAAGTTACTACAATATAGTATGCAGAACAATATCCAGAACACAGTGTAATCCTTATAAACTCAGAGAGAGACAATTAGCTATGTTGATAAAAACTGACATGCACAAATTAGAATCCTTCTATAATAAAAGTCAGATTTGCCTCCAACCACACTAACAGATCACACCACTGCACATCTCTCCAGCAACTAAAATGGTTCAAGTTCTCTAACCTTTTAATTCTTAACCAACTTACCACAGCCCACACCATCATATACCAACTTGAATATTGCCCTGCCCTCAAAAACTTAGTAGAACCCTACTCCAACATCAGATCCTTCTGATCACCAGATAAACTTTTACTCAAAGTTACTAGAGCAAACGACAGTCAGAGATGCCCTGTTCTCCAAACAAATGGCTAAAACATGGAACTCTAGTCCCCAGCATATACTTCACACAGATAACCATACACAATACAAAAGGCTTCTCAAAGATCACCTAACAAACAGCAGGCTTTGTTCCTGTACCACACCAGGATGAGAAAACAAAATACTTGTACCGATCTCCCATCTCCTAATACCCTACACTGGAAATATTACATATACCTGAACAATGTATTATTTTCCTATATTGTACTTAAAACAAATATCAGAAATGTTTATATATTCTAAATCCAAATTTTCTTTGCTAATGTTCTTTATCTTACTTTTGTAATTTATGTGATCCCTTGTATTGTACGCCACTGAATGACTTATTTGTGTTTGTGTAGTTAGTCTATAGTATTATAACATGGAGCTTTTCTCCCCGGGCCTTTACTGAAAATGGGCATCTGGCCCAGTTGGCCACTTCTGGTAAACAACAGTAAAATAAAATAAATACATTTACAAATTTTTGGTTTTAATATGACTTTTGGACATATAAAGCTAGTTTTTTTTTTTTTTAATTTTACCTTCTCTCAATCATTTGTATAGGTCATAGATGAAAAAGTTTCATTCAAGGTGTCTGTCTGCCTAACTTGTTACCTAATTTTCTGATTTATTATTTTTCTTTTAATTTAAATTTAACAAGTGAAGAACACTTGTCTCAACAAACCATGTTTAAGCCAGACCAGAAGATTGAGATATACTGAAAATATATGAAGCTGCATAGATATAAAATGCTAACATAACAGTCAATTAAAAAGCTATATATGAGCTATGAAAATGCAAGTCACACAAAACCAGCTACAGAGTAATGTGAAAAAGAAACTGGTGAAAGCTATGCACAATATATATACAGAAGAAAAGCAAATGAGAAGAGCAAACTGGCATTTTGATGGAAGGCTAACTTTAAATATAATTGGACAGAGACATGGAAATGTACTATTCAAGAAGCTGTTTTGCTGTAATGTTTTTCACTTTGTAAATGAGAGGTAGGATTGGAGTTGCTTTTAAACTTATGAGAAGTACTAGCCATAGCAAGAAGAAGCTGAGCTGTGGTTGAGGCAATGGAGTTTATTACAGGTGGTTAGCGGGGGGGGGGGGGGGTAAATAAGTGGGAAGAGCCCTAATATGCTGTATCAAGGTTATAAGAGTAGGACACCAAGCTAGCAAGAAGAAAGCCTCTAAAGTCAGCATCTTGAAAATAAGAGGCAATAAGCTGTGCTCTATTCGATAATTTTGCTTCTGTCAAGTGTTATCTGTGACTTATTTTGGGCAAAAAAGTAATTAGCTGACAGATCTTGTTGGATAAAGTTTGCAGAGATTTAAATTGAATGAATGATGTCTCCTTTTAAGTACAAATACATGGGAGTGCATTACTACATCTCCACAAATGTCCTTGTCCCAGATTTGTATTGCTGTCAGGTTCAGACTCTAAGCACGTAAAGCTATTTGAACAAATATTACTCATCTATTAGCCTGTAAAATAGAAACTCTGTGTTATACACTGTAACAGCTAAAGAAAATTGTATCTATGTTGCTACTTGCATATGCTTGTTTAATCTCATAATTTAATATGTTGCACTTTAACCTCAATCTGTTATTTTGTGCACATTTATGTTAATTTCTTTTCTTGTTATAATCTGGTAATTGTTATACATTGTAACTTCTGTATACTTTGTAATATTTTTCTTTTTTGGAGATTTTCTCCTCGGGTCTCCTTTGAAAAAGGGCACCTGTCCAAGTGGACTAACATGGTCAACAAATGTCAAATAAACAAATAAGTAAATAAAAATTAGTAGAATACTGTTCTATAACACTGGCTATATCTGTCATCTCATGCAATATTCCACTGGCAGAATGGCTGCTGATGCTAGCAGTCAGTAGCACAGGTGATCATTCAGATGCTGTGCTACACCTGTCTGTATGCCAAAGAGTCTCTCATGTTCCTAGATGTAATGTGTTATTTATGGCAGAAAGAGAGATGAAGCTCTGAAATGAGAAAAGTATAACAACTTTTCTCTTTCAACATGAAAACATAATGCTTTGTACATATTTTCATCTGTATATAGGGGCTGGGGAAGACTGCCTTAGCGATGTACATAGCACTATTAAAGACAGAGACCAGCACAGTGAAATAACTGGAGTATTTACTTTTTTGTTAGCTGGGTAAATAGATAGACCCAGTCAGAGCCTTTTCAGACATATCCGGGAAGTAATATGCACTGCACAATTGATGGAAGTGGGGGAATTGATGGCTTGTGTAGATATCGGTGGCATGGCTGCAGCAATGCATTCTGATTATGTGGACACAGTGGCATATCTGCAGCAGTGCACTCTGTTGGTAACAGTGACATGGCAGCAGCAGTGCATTCTGTGGGTAGCAGTGTAATGGCCACAGCAGTGCACTCTGTGGGTGCCAGTGACATGACCACAGCAGTTCATTCTGTGGGCACCAGTGGCATGGCTGTAGCAGTGCACTGTGTGTGGACGCCAGTGGCATGGCTGTAGCAGTGCACTGTGTGTGGACGCCAGTGGCATGGCTGTAGCAGTGCACTGTGTGTGGACGCCAGTGGCATGGCTGTAGCAGTGCACTGTGTGTGGACGCCAGTGGCATGGCTGTAGCAGTGCACTGTGTGTGGACGCCAGTGGCATGGCTGCAGCAGTGCACTGTGTGTGGACACCAGTGGCTTGGCTGCAGCAGTGCACTGTGTGTGGACACCAGTGGCTTGGCTGCAGCAGTGCACTGTGTGTGGACACCAGTGGCTTGGCTGCAGCAGTGCACTGTGTGTGGACACCACTGGCTTGGCTGCAGCAGTGCACTGTGTGTGGACACCAGTGGCATGTGTGAAAAAGTGAATTTGTATAAACTGCAGTGACTCTCAGGTGGCACAACCAAGCATCAGCCTCTGTGAGCAGAGCTAATATACATCTTTAGTAGCACATTAAAAAACAGATGAAGTACAAATTGACATTTTGTTTCTTAGCAATGCGGCTGTTTCATCACTCTGAATTATTTTTGTTACTGATTTCTTCAAGTGGGTTCACTTTCAGGTTGATGTGCTTTAAAACATCAGTTTCATTCATTTGTGCCTAAATTCCTCTGTAATCTGAATGTAAGCCTCTTTGTTTGGAGCTCTGTGAACAGACAAGTAACAGGCATGAAATAAGTTGTTACAAAATGTGATTTAAAGGAGGATGGGGCCATACCTCTCAACCTCTCAGAGCAAGAAATCTGGACAAAGCCATAAAGAATAGGGGACAAAAATCCCAAAACAGGGACACTTTTTAAAGGTACTTTTCTGTTATCAGGGCAACATATGTAATAAGTGGTTGGAATGTTAGCCTGCGGTCACAATGATGACACTGCTACCGCTAATGTATGTACTAAAATTATACTTTCGTTGCAGTGTGTCACCAAATGTATTTAATTAAAATAAATGTGCATGCATCCCAGCTTTTAAGCCCTTTAATAAAGGGGCAGACAAACAACAAGGCAGCAACTGTAAGCAAGACAAAGGCAACCAGTGAAGGCAACAGTTGTAAATTGTCATCCAGTGAAGGCAACAATTGTAAATTGTCATCCAAACAGTGGAAAAGTCCAACTTAATACACAGATATTTTAATCCAGTAACACAGACAGTGCAGCTTTTGCAGTCAGTCAATCCACTTAAATGTTTAAAAACTACACAAGTGTTGCTACAGAGCAAGGGTGATGCAAACTTCAGCAGATTTATTCATGAGAGAAATACCATCATGATTTCACTGCCCAGTTTGTGCCTTGTCAGGTGACCCCCCCCCCCCACTGTTCATTTGTCAGACCAAAAAAGCGGCTCCACTGCACTGTGCCAGGAGTTACACTAAGTAACGTACCTGCTACTCTTCTTGTATTGCCATTGTCCTGAAGCTGCTGTACTTGGAACATCTTTGTTTCATCATTACATGAAAACAGTATTTTTCTGTCTTTTGTACATATGTTTGTCGAACAATTCTTTGACACAATAAATCAGACAACAGGTTTCCTGTCTCGGAGAGATCATAACTCTTCACTTCTTGCCTCCACAAGCAGAAACAATGTCAAAATAATGATGGACCAATGCTTCCCATTAGGGACAATTTTCAAATATTTAATTCAGTAAGAAATTGAAGAAAAAGTGCATCACAATGCATCTCCTAACGATTTTCAGACATGACAGCGTGGTAACATTCCAACCGCTCATTACATCTGTTGCCCCAATAATGGAAAAGTACCTTTTTAAATATTGCTCTTAGAAACATAGTTGGTAGAATAGCAGGTTTTGCATTAGCATGAATTTTCTGAAGGGTATGAAATCTGAAATTCAAATGTTATGTCATTAGATTCTGACTTAAAGAAACAAAGCTGATTTATTATAAATGACTGTTCTCCTGTTTCTGGTGACTAGAACCTCTTAGCAGGAGAATCTTTTCCAAACATCAAGGTGTGCTCAGGTTTTTCTTTGTAGTTTTATTTTGTGTTATTTCATAGCCTCATAGACAGTGAAATAAAAGGATAAACTAGGATAATCCCACCTAATTTCCCATTAATGGGTTTTTTGTTTGATTTTAAAAATGTTTAGCAGCTGTATGGGAAGTGTTGCTTAATGTGAAAAACAGAAAATGTTCAAAAGACACTTTAACTTGCTAAGCAGCATTATAATTTTTTTCTCCGTTATTGGTACCATGTTTATTACTGGATGTGCACATACTGTTCATATTGCAAAGGTTTTAAAATATATTCTTTGTAATGTTGAGAAGATTAAATGCCACTCCTTTTGTTACTACTGAATATTTGCTTCTACCATGTAAGTATAAATATACCTCTCAGTTGTTCAGTTTAACAGGATATGTCTGCTTTTGGATCAAATTTTTGCTCAATCATTCCTAAAATTTTGGATTTTATGACAGAACAGTGACAATTACAATATGCAAACAGTAACCGATATTATTAGATTTTTTCCAAAAAAGCATGTTAATAGTAATTTTATTACTTTATCTAAATACAGGTCTATATTAGATCAGCAAAAGGGCATTACAGCAAATGTCGTTTCGCTGACACATATAGATCAAAATCCCTAAACAGCAAAGGTTCTGGTCAGTGAATTTTTTTTTCCCCCCAGAGAAAGAAATCGCTTGGCCTGAGCCATGACATTGCCATTTACCCCACTGTAGTGTGATCTCGTAGTTGGTATATTTAGTTGAGGGGGTGTGGGGGTGAAACCCCCCAGTTTATGTTTAAAGTGGTGTGTTTGTGTTTTGAGGGCAAGTGATTTCTTTTGCTGTTTTGAATGTTTGCAGTTTAGTAAGGTCTGTGATTACGTGTCGATGAAGGTGTTTGATGAAACACCTCTTCGTACATTTAGTATAGACTCCTAAATATAGGTATCTGGAATGTTTCTTGGTTATATGTCCTCTATTACTGATCTATCTTTGGCTTTGGAACAAGCTGAGTACTGTCTGTGTAGATTCAGGTGCAGGCCTGCCACTTTTGCCCTTACTGTAGATTTATTTATTGATTGATTGACTGACTGACTGACTGACTGACTCCTGATCAACAAATGTCAGTCAGTCAAATTCCACTGGGTCAGACTAACTCATTTTCAGTGGAGGCCCAAGGAGAAATGCTCCAGAAACAAATTAAAATTTACTACAGCAAACTAACTAAAATTACACAACAGGATAAGATTTACAGTAATAAGAAACCATAAACATATGAATTGCAATTCTTAGTCATAGAAATATGCAAAATAGAATGCCATTATTGCAGTGACAAAAAATGACACTCGATCTTGCACAGTACATAAATGGATGACTTGTTGAGGACATTAAATATAAAAAAATCATGACACAGTATATTCTGTACAGTATGAAGGAGATTATACTTTTGCCTTGTGGAAGTTTCTTAAGGATTAAATATTGATTATTATACTTTAAGTGAAAGTCACAGAAGAACCATTTGTTTACTAGTATTTCAGTTGATCTAACAAAAGGGGCATTCTAATCCGTAAACTCATTGGTGTTGGTTTATAGTAGTATGAAGTTCTGATCATAAAGACCGATGTGATTATTAAGAAAGTGATTTTTTGGGGTGACTTTGAAGATTTTTATAGACCCAGTTTGTGTTATGGAGGGGGTAAGGCATTCCATAGCTTTGCTATGGAATAAGAGTATAAGCTTTTTTCAGCTCTCTTATTGAGTTTGTATATGATAAGAAGCTGTTTATTAGTACATGAATGAAGATTTCTGGTTGGTATGTAGGACTGTACAATAGACTATAGTTATTTGGATTGTATATTAATTTATGAGCAAAAGTTGAGTGTATTAGAGGTATTATGGGAATTCCAACCTTTTTAATTCTTTATTGGCGTGACAGCGGTGAGTGCAGTTTTACAGTCCAGAAGCAAATTTGGCAATTTGTAGTTTATTGCTTAAGGATGCAAGAAGGTTGGTAAACATTTGGGAATCATAGAGGAGCGAGGGACGTAGGAGGGAATGGGCTAAGTTTATTCTTGTGGGCTTATCCATATACAGTTTGTCTATATAGTTTACCTATTTTTGAGTGTGTTTTTTTTATTGCGTTAAAAATGTGTTGTTTGAATGATAGTTTTTCATCTACAATAAACTCTGTTAACCAAAACTGAAGCAACCAGAAAAATAATCAAAGAAATGCACCACAATTTTCATGTGTTGCAATTTCTGACCCCCCCCCCCCGCGCCCCTGCAGAAACATACCTTATGTTTTTAGAGTTTGAGTTTTAAAAAGGAAGATGGGAATAAATTCCCTCTCTCCCCAACCTAAGAAAAAGTCAAACCAAACAACTAGTATAGGTTACAGTATTAGTCAGGCCTATTTTTAATAGCAACTCTCAAGCAACCAGAAACTACAGTTATCTGACATCTACCAATCCCCATGAGTGCCAGTTAACTGAGAGCTTACTGTATAGTGATGTCCAGAAGTTTAGCAGTTTTCACTACTACATTTTCCATATTATTTAGGGAGTAGCTTTTGAACTCTTGAATGGGTGGTGTGGAAGAGAATATTAGTAGTTTGGATTTCTGGTGATTAAGTAGTAGCTGAGTTTTGTTTTTGCCATGTTTCTATGTTTGTGAAGATGTTTTGTATTATCGGAGAGTGCCTTAAAGCCCTTTTCCTCTAGTCAGTCTCCTATAAATTGCTGAGAGATCTATGCCTGGCTAAAAAGGCATCTGCATATTCATAACTCAAACAGTATCAGAACTACAAGGCCTAGGGACCTGAATTTTGTCTGTGACTTAATTTGAACATGCTGGATAGACAGATGTGTGTGTCCCAGAGATGGCCCCTCCTATAGATCAGGCTTCCCATTCATGTGAAGCTGAGTTTTATTTATTACCCCATTTAAACACAACCTAGACCAGTGGATAGGGAATAGAAAATTTACACCGGACCTGGCACCCATGTCCCTTATTGACAGAGGTAGCTTATAAATGCCTAGCCCTCACTATTTTATTGGGATACAGGACATCATTATTCTTTCAGAAACACCTGGCTAGGCTTAGAAAGGTCCTCAAAGTTGTTCGTGTAGTAACAATCTATGAAGCTCTTTGTATTGCAATAAGGAATCGTTGTTGTTGTCTTTTGGCTTTTCCCGGTTAGGGGTTGCCACAGCAGAACTCCGGTCCGCTAATGATAGGCAGTAGATTTTGACGAACGCCAAGGTGCCAGCTCGACATTCAACCTTCAATGAAGGCGCAATAAGGAATCATTACTAGGGTTTATTTGGGCTACATTACTGACAGGGTATTGTACCAATGTTGGTAATCAAAACAAAACTGAATATTTGTAAAGTGTGGAAGCCACAATTCACCACAAAACCAAGAAAGAAATCTACAAACGTATACACAGAAATTTATTCTTAACTCATTCCCTCTAGTAAAAAATCTCTTTTGAGTGTGCACCTTTAACTCCGAGTGGGTGTGGCTTCAGCCTTTAAAAAATGAAGTTATCACCTTACAGTTCTAACAAACACTTATTGACAGAGGTCATATATCAATACAGTTGTGTTTACCATCATATATGTTTCAAGATATAATATTCTGATTCCTTGTGTGTAGCATGGTTTTGGAATTATTAATGCAAATATGAACAGGCAATATTTGACGCCTAGAGGCATCAGTAGGAGTTAACTGCAGAAATGCCTGTAGACATCACTCGGCTGTAATGAGTTAAGCACTTTCTTCCCTCTTTTATTTATTTTTTTTACTAAGACTTCATCAGAACAAAGCAATTGCATTTCAACCGCTATATTTAAGACTACCAACAGTCATACGACATCTATTCTTATGTTTAAATTTAAAAATACATTTAAATAATGAACATGTACTTAAAACCATACAATTTTTATTGTCATATCTCAATATCAAAATGCACATAAAATGGGGTGAATGAGTACCACAATAATAAACACTGGCATGTTTTTTTCAAATAACTGTTTATGGGAATCATCTTATTAGGACACAATACCTGCGCAGCATTCAGACTAAGCTGCCATATTATTTCTTTAATTTTTACTTGGTTTTCCCAGTCTACCCCCCCCCCTCTGTTTACTCTCAAAAAAAAAAAAATTATATGTATACACACACGCACACATATATATACAAATACAATTTTTAAAAGTTGTACAAACCAAAATGCGCTTATATAAAGTATCTGTCTTGTCATTCATTTTAATAGCATACATGTGTTGATATAGTCTATTTCTAAGTGGTCCTATGGTCTTTCCCATATTGAATGCATCACACACTGTGCAGCATGTTTTATATATATATACATATATATATATATATATATATATATATATGTGTGTATATGTGATATATATATATATATATATATATATATATATATATATATATGTGTGTGTATGTGTGTGATATATATATATATATATATATATATATATATATATATATATATATGGTTTACTATTGAATGTACGAATGCACTTCGTTCAAACGGTGACCTCATTGACGTGTTTGCGCGAACCGAAACTGCAAAAACTGTTTGCTAGCGAACCAAAACCGCGAAAACGATCGACATTACCGGCCACGCAACACCTCCACACCCATGCTACCATGGGTCGGATAGGGGCGAGGTTTTGCCGTTCGCACATCTGGGAGTCTGTGTAGTGGCGATCGCAGTTCCGCATTCGTGCAAGACGAGTCGCACATGTCTGGATCGACATTTCAATAGTAAACCATATATATATATATATATATATATATATATATATATATACACACACACACACTGCTGCACAATTAAAATGCTTTGTGCAACATATCTTAGGGGGACTATATTAGAAGACCGAATTAAAAAAATAGCGAACATTAAAACATCGACTAGACCAGACCTCGAACTTGCTGTTGTGGGGGATTGTGCCCCCAACAAATCTCACTAAATATATATACCAACTCAGAGATCGCACTACAGTGAGGAAAGGGCAAAAATTCCAATCTTCACTGTACCGCGATCTGGCAAACAGCACTTCGCGGTGCGGTCTTTTCGCTGTTTTGCCGTTCGCTATTTTTTTCATTAGGTCTTCTAATATAGATCCCATGTTAGGAAATCCTGCATACTAATATAGGGCCCTTCATTAATATAATTGTATTGTTTACAATTTACATATTTTGGTCATCTTCCCAATTAGCGAAATAGTTCCCAAGGGGTGGGGGGGGGTTCTGTTTTTCTTGATTTCCAACATTTCTTTCACATTAATATATACCCAAAGGCAGTCGATCATAAGCTTGACAAGTAAATCTGTGAACCCAGGATTTCCAAGTAAAACAATATCTTCAAAGGGAAATGAGCCTTCCCCTTACTTTACAGTCCTATGGAAAAGAAAAACTCTAAATGTGAAAACATTTGTCTCTACACTCTTACTGTCATATTCAACAGTGTGAAAACATTTGTCTCTACACTCTTACTGTCATATTCAACAGACAGAGTTATGTTAAAAAAATTATAATATGATAAGGGGAGGGGATTGCCACCAACTGATCAAGAATACCTATTGTTAAAAGGGGAACCAAAAAGCCAGTACAGCTGATCACATGCATCTGCTTTTTTGAGTGTGAGATTGTGGTAAAATGGGATTGGAATTTACTCTTTGTATATATAATTAACAAGGGCGGGTGGGGTTGCTTGCCCATCTGCAAAAAAGAAAACTGTTTATGCATTGCTTCTTCCTACAACAGTATAGTTGTCAGAAAAGAAGATTTCCTGTGTATTCTGTACAAGTAATACTCATCGTTGCAGGAGACTTCCCCGTAGTCTTCAAAGAGTATACTTGTCACTGTTTTCAAAGTCTAATTTTTGAAGTCCTGGTAAAAAGGCAGCAAGTTTTTTTCTTTGTAAACATCGTCATAAAGTGAGATTATAAAGTGGTATATGGGGCTATATTGACTTACTAATGAGTTGCAGGGACAGTCTTTCCTGTAGTCAAGTTTGACTAGTGCAAGGTGATTTTAGGGCTCTAAAGTTTGGAAATTCCTTGGATAGTATACCTTTTTCTTAGGTTTGATTTGGTGTATATAAGGAATGACATGCTACTATGATCAGAGGATGGAATGGTTAATTTAACATACTTGCCAGGAATGTTTATCAAGATAATAGCTAGTGCTCCCTCTCCCCCATTTTTGACATCCTTTCTAATAATTTGTAAGATTGCTAAAGTTTGACATCTAGCAGTTTTTTATACCCAGTTATTGGTTAAGGCATTGTTTTCTCAGTCAACAGCATGATGGTTTTGGTCACCAAGTCAAAGTATTTTCTGCTGTGGATTCTACATTTATCAAGGGTGTGATCAAGCATTTGAGGAGGCATTAAACGTGTGTAATGCATGTCAAAGCTGTAGTTTGTAGGATTACTTGTAAGCCAAGTGAGGAATATTCTGAAGAAGTCTTCTTCGAGAGATGAAAGCACTAAATATGTATTTTATCTGCTGGTTTGTGCAATATTAAATTTTATTCCTAAGTGGTCGGTCCATTTATTGCATATTATTTTCTTTGGTTATTCAGGAATATTTCATGCCAACAATTTTCTGCAGCCGTACTGTAAGGATTGAGTTATACCATTTCCTTGCATGCTTGCCTGGACAGAGTGTAGAGTTGTAGGCATGTATTTGTAGATTGCCGGATGATTCTCTAATACATTTCTTTGACAGCAACCACATACCCCTGTCTTCTCGATGCCAATCTAACCTTCTAAAAACCAACTCCTTGAAGGCAAGTTGTGCTAAAGCGATAGAAAAGAACAAAATATTTTAACTGCAAATATGGTTATTTTGGTAGTGATTTTTTTGCACTTGAGTTATGTGGGCAATTATGGGTTGTGTACTTATTTGACCAAATTGGTTAATACTTTTTAGGGTGAATAATATGATTATTGTGAATGGAAAAAGTAACTTTAAAATGTTTAATGCATGTAATCTTAATAAATTAGCTGACTGGGAGGCTTCTTTAGCAAATGATTCCTTTAACATTCTATTTATAATTAAAACCCACTTTAATAGTAACAATACCTCTAAATATACAAGGTCTTAATGGACATCACACTTGTAGCTTTAATAAAGGGGGTAGGAGTATCTCTTTACATTTTCACTAAGTTTTCCCTATGAATTTGTTTCAAGAGACAAGAAGTCTGAGTTTAAGACTTTGAAATTAATTAGTGAAGAAGAAAGTAAGAATTGCACCTTTTTTATTATTCACCAAATCTGTCTAATGAACTCTGTCATGTTGTCAACACATTAATTGTTCTGAAAAGAACTCTTGATATAATTCCTAGTGACTTAAATGCTTCTAGTATTGACTAGTCAATACCTTTATCCTCTATTAAATTGGAAAATAAGATCTTGAGTGAGAGTATCTTTTGGGGATGCTCACGGATTGTAATTGAGAATACTAGAAGTAGTAAGGTACTATATGTAGTTGGGCTCCTTAAATTAATATCCAAGTATTGTAGAATATTTCCAGAGTTGGGGGTATTCAGACCATTTGTTTGTCATTTTTGAAATTATGGATCTTAATTTCCCAAAAGGTTAAAACATTCTGTATATCCAATTTTGCAGCTATTACAACTGGCATTTCACACTGGGATTCGGATTTTAAGATGACATTTATAACTATTTGTGAAAACAGGGATAGTCTGACAATTTCCTTCCAACAAGTATTTTTACAGGAAAGAAATAATTCAGATTCCCCCTTGCAGAATAGAAAACTTGAATTATTAGAAAAAAAGACATTTATAGTTATAAAGTATTTTATAAGACTAGTTAAACATGGGGTTTCTTATGAAACACCGTTTCTGCTAGTGTATTGGATAAGAAAAGGAGTATGTGTAAACATCTAGGAGACTATGGTGTAGCTGATGCCTCAAGCTTGATATTGAGATGGTTCTGGGTATGTAACTAACCCTGATAGTTTGGCTGATTTGTTTTTTGATGGTTTCTTTGGTAGATCTTAGACTATCCTTTTCTTCCAAATTTATTGAGTAGTCATCCTCCATTAGCATTCTGTCTTTAGATTATAGCATCTGTGCCAGATGGATTGAATGGCTATTTTATCAGAGATGTAAGTGATTGTCTGTATCATTGATCAGTTTGTTTCAGAAAGCTTTGAAGGTTATGTTCCAAAAATGTGAAGGCCATTGTTCTGTTACATAAAATTGTGTGGGTTATACTTGTACTTTATCCTAAGGAAGTCTTTTTATAAGAGGGCACTAACCTTATTTAAGCATATGTTTGTTTTCTCTAGTGATATATATCAACAGTGAACTGATCTTCCAGATATAAATCTTCGAATATGAGCTTTTATGAACATATAATAAAATGTGTTGGACACAGGCATAGCTATAGATGTGGTTTATTTGGATCTGGCTTAGGCCTTAGATTTAGTTTCATGTTCTTTTTTCATTGATATACTGAATAGTAAAGGTATTAATGCTTATTAAAAGGTATTGGTTATAAACTAATGGGTAGGATGGAAAAACAGAGTTAAGAATAAGTTTTCAAAGTATGGGCCAATTACATTTGGTGTCCCCCAGGGGTCAGTTTAGGGATCTCTCTTTGAGTTGCTTATGAGGCACTGTATGACATCTAAACAAATTTGACTGAGTGAATTTGATGATGATTTAAAGTCCAATAACACAGTAGATCGTCAGTGTTTGCAAAATTATATGGACATGTTAACCACATGAGTACAGCAAAAAAGTATGACCTTTTAATAAAATCAGATGTTCAGTCGCACACTTTGGTGTTACAAATAATTGATATCCTTATGCTTTGGATAACTCTGTTCACCACTCAGTTAACGAAATAAAGGATTTAGGTGTAATTGTTGATTCATCTTTTTCTTTTGACTCTCATGTTAAGTTTATTGTTAGGAAATGTGATGGACTAATAAATCATATTTTAGGACTTTTACATCTAGGGACAGAGATGTTTTGTTAACGTTTCTGCCAGTATTCTCCCTATGATATTATACTGACATTCTTTTTATGTGCTGGGGATCATCAACTAGCTAAGCCTAAGCATATCTGAAGAACATTTACTAAGTATATAGTTGTGAATCCTTATTGTATGTAAAGAGACTTGAAAACTTATCACTCTGCACAATAGCATATGGGCTAGTAGGTCTGATTTTAATGCTGGTGTATAACTGCACCAGGGATGAAGTGATTTCTGTAATACTGGGATTTTGTTATAGAAATCATGGTTTAAATACTTAGAAACATGTATTGGTTCATCTACCTAGTGTCAATTCAGAATGGTTACCTTCATTATTCTATTTTAAGACTAATAGATTATGAAATACTCTATAGATATTGGCTGTGCACAGTTTACCAATGTTTGTCTTTATTAGATGTGGTTTAAAAAACTGCCATTTGCAACAAGGTCTAAACTAAAGCAAACCCTTAATTGGCCTTCAAAGACTATTGAACCTTTAATTCACTGAATTGTTCAATAAACAAAATATTTATGTAGCCATTTCATGATTTTTTTCTTGTTTGATGGTTTTATATATAATGAAACCTTTTTAAGTAGCTTATCCTTTTATTTAGGCTGAAAATTTCACCTTACTTATATCTACAAACTTTAACTTGAAACTGGTTGGGAAAGAGACCTGTTCAGTGTTCTGACTAGAAGACAAATGTATCCCATCCTTTGTAAGTCAGGTCTTTGGCCAAGCTGCCTTAAATATGGAGAGGCTTTGATTCGCCTTAGATAAAACATTAAGATCTAAGTAGTTATTGATGACCTTTTTTCTAAAAATGTAGGTGTGTTCCACCATAAAGGAAGGATCTATGTAACTGAAAATCATTTAGTGTCACCCATATCCCATTGCATCAGTGGGAGAGAGGAGAACCCAGTGTTTTTTTTTTTCTGTATGCACAACTGGAAAATCATTACAAGAACTATACACAGAAGTGATGGCCTTTCTCACATCTGTAAATTTAGCTCTAGTCAGGCAGCATATTCACTATCTCCTTATCCAATTTTGAGAGTGCTGAGCCTGTACATCTAACCCAAGTCAATGATTATGGGGACTTTTCCAGATTTTAAGGATACATTTATAAACTCCATTCATTTGTTTTCCTGTGAGTGGTGCCAAGTGACTTTGTGTTGTGTTTCAAGATGCATGTCCCATAAAATTAGAAGGGGTTGTACAGAACAGTACACTGGTGTAAATTAAGCTACAGGTAGTCTGGTACAAAATAGCCATTTTATATGTGATAATCTTTTCCTGTGCTATACAAATGTCTGCATCTCTCATAACTGGTGTTTTTCCTCCCCTGTTACTGCTAGAACAAAGTTTTAGCTAATCTTGAGGGCAGTCTGAGAGATAGTGGTGATTATTCAGTGAGAGAGGATACGTTGTCGCTGTTGCTAGAAAGCTAACATTATTGGCTGAAACCAAAAGCTGTTCATTGGTTTTGTTTGCATTCTTAGGTCAGCTATATTGTATTAAGCTGTACTTTAATGAAGTGCAAACCTACAATCGATAGATGCAGGTACTTTGAAATTTTATTCCCAGCAAGTCTAGCCAGTTATATCCAAAAAGCAATCTGTAATAAAGGTGCTACCTTTTTATTTAGGGCTAAAATAAATTATTGTAAACTACTTCTACAGTAGCAGAGCACATACAACAGTTAATTGTTATACTACAAATGTTTTTGCATGGAATCTCAATCTATACTTGTGTAGATCTAAATTATAATAACATTACTTTTGATGTTGACTTTTGTTTGGTATGCTCTAATATATAGTATTTTGTATTCATAAGAATTTATCAAGGAAACAAAACATTTAATATTTTTTTCTAAAAGTTTTCCCCAAATTTCTGCACTCTTGGACTAAATATAATGTCAGCCAGCTAATTTTCCCTTAATTGCCCAACTCGTAGCACTTGGTGTACTCAGGCAATGTGGCTACTGCCTGATGCTAATAGGCAATGAACAAGTACTACTTAATCCATCACAAACTACCCGTGAGACATCTAAATATTTAACCAAGATGGAGGCATCACAATCACAAAAAGTGTGTGATCACCGCACACCTCTACAGCACTCCGCACGCATATGAAAGCCATTGCCTATGCCTCTAAGGTCAAACCGAGACTAGGACTCAACAGAAATTAAAAATCCCAAAACACACTGCCATGTCATAAGAGTGACAAGGAAAAAAAATCATCCTAAACCAAGTACAATTAATGCCTTCACTAATAAAAATATATTGGAGATTGGTGACTCCATAGCAAGTTATAGACTCTAGAAGGCTTGGCAGAAATAAGGCAATGGTGAGTTTCTGGTTCCAGTATCCCCACTATCTCAAGGGCCACCAAGATGAACAAGCACATCTATGACATAGTCATAGTCCATATGTGTATAAATTACATGGTGTACATATGCAAGGTGACATTTCTGAACTCTCCATGCATGTCACAGAGGCAGAAAAGACACAGAGTGGAATTTTTCCTTAACCAAGAATGCTGTCGAGATACAAGGAAAAGATGATTGTAACAACTGGCTGACTAATTGGTGTCATTCGAGAGGATTGCATATATGTCAGCATGGGGTAAACTGCTGCACAGCCCTTCTTGCTTTGCCAGAGATGGCTTGCAGCTCTCATTCCAGGGTTTCCACATGCTGGCTAAAATGTTTGCTGTCCCCATAGTACAGCTATAATCCAAGTAATTGATTGCCCATCATAAAAAAAGAAAGACCTAAAGAACAAAAAAACAGACATTTTCAGTGTGTTACTGATTAGCACTACGGGTCTAAATAAATTGCATACCCTTAAAGCCACTCCTGCATTTGGAGCACATTCATGTTTGTATTACAGAAATCTGGTTTAAATCCCACCTACTAAACTTGAAATTATGCCGTTGCCTTGACCATATGTAGTCTTAGACTATCCTACTGTATAACCTGTTGCATCTCCTAACTTTCTCTGATGTAACTTCTGCTTATACTAACCTCCTAAACCCTCCGCTCTACTGCTATAACCCTACTATAGGCCCCTCCTTTCTCTCCCCCCTCCCATTCTCCACATTATTTTTTCCCCCCACTTCCTATCTATGTCTGCACATTTTCCTTCTTTTGAGTGATTGTCCTTTTGTTTTTACTCTTATATGTAGTAAATTTAGACCACTGCTATCAGTGCAGTCCTTAGTGTTCATATTTTTTTCTTTTGTTTTTCTCTTTATAATTCATTTTGTATTTGCATTGTTATTTTTAATAGTTTTTGTCCTGTATGTTTATCTTTGCTTATGTTTGCTGGGGCTCTTTCCCCTTGGGTCTCCACTGAAAATGGGTTGCTTACTATCAGTGCAATGCAAATAGTTAATAACCTTTTCTTTTTTACAATTATTTTGTATTGTGATGGTTATTTAATATTTGCATATTGTCACTTTATCTTTATTTATTTTTGCTGGGGCTTTACCCCTCGGGTCTTCACTGAAAATGGGTTTGTTTGGAAACTCAGTTGAACTAATCTAGTTAACAAATGTAAAATAAAAATAAATAAAAAAGTGTATAAAGTAACCCCTCCATATCCACATTTGTTAAAGACCAGATTACATAAAGCCAAAATCCAAAAGACCCACAAACTGAACTTCGAGATTTAACTCACTCTAAATAAAAACCACTAGGAGATCATTTCTAAAATAAACTGGTTGAACTTAAGATATACTCGGGCGACTTTATGTACCTGTCAGTAAACAGCGAGACCTAAACTTCAAGTGTAGGCAACACTCAAAAATTCTTCTATTTTATAAAAAATCCCTTGGATCAAATGGTCAGAGCCCACTACTGGACAAAATGTTCTTCAGCTGGCCGTTACAAATATAGCATGTGTATATACATTATCCCACTGGTATAACCTTCTCAGTCACTTCTGACCAAAAACTGGTAATATTCTAATTCAAATCCATAAACAAGTAGATGTAAATATCACAGTATTCACAGTTTCAGATGTACAAGCTTTCCAGATTTTTATGATGGTTAAATGCAAATAAAACTGTAACCTCCAAATGTTGATACAGCCAGTAGTTATATAAATAAATTCTAAGTTCTCCTAGAAAACTGTGTAAATTTGTCAGTCCCTACCAACACTGAATAAAATGGGAAAGTTAAGAGCAAACTAGCCTGGTGGTCCACAAACACAAGCTTTTTTTTCTTTTATTGTTTGTCTGTTTGTTTATTTATTTATTTACCAGGAATTTCTGACTGGACATGGGCCAGTTTTCACCAGAGGCCCAGGGAGAAAAGCTCCACATACATACATAGTGTTACATTATAAAACTTATAGCTGACTGGCTCCCATCTTCTCTACGAAAACAACACCATTACATTTAAACTCGCAACCTCTCCTCTTTCAATCCCCAAACTTTTTCAGAATGCCTAAAGTACATTGACTGGTCCCCTCTAAAAACCCTCCCACTAGACAATGCTGTATCCTACTTTAACCACTCATTCCAGACCCTCCTCAACCAGCAAGCACCTCTACAACCAAATGCATCAAAACCAATCCCTGCCCATGGTTATCAAATGATGCAAACAACCATGCAACAAAGGGACAAAAAATGGAAACAGCATCAATAACATAAAAACCCCCAACTCCCTCTTAGAATTTAAACATCTCTGAAACTCCACAAAAAAGCTAATAACTAAAGATCGCAAAGTTCAGTACTCCAAACACCAATCCTTGCACTCAACAAACCCCCAAAAATTCTGGGACTCCAGCTCATCAATTCTGCACCCTAGTAATAAAGCAAACCCCTGTCCTAATCCCATCCTCTCTGATCTTGACATAGCCTTGCAGTTCAACTCCTTCTTCATAGACTGCATAGCCAAACTATCCACCTCCTTCCCGCTCCCCTCCTCCAACCCCAGCCCATCCCATGACAATCTGCACCCCAATCACTTAACCCCATCCACACCCTTCTGCCTTACTTCTATTCCCACAAGCACTATAAAAAAGACTCCTCCTTAAACTCCTACCCTGTTGCAATGCACCTGAGAATCTTCCACCTACCTTCCTCATACTATCTGCAGACAACATGACCTATCCCATCTCTATTCTTATAAACAGATCCATACAAGAATCATGCATCCCTTCCATCTGGCACCATGCCTACATCATCCCCCTACACAAAACTGGTAAGAATACTGACACCACCAACTTCAGGCCTGTTGCCATCCTTTCCCCTCATTCTCCTTTCCCCTCATTCTAAAATTCTAGAGAAAACCATCCAAGTACAACTAATGGCACACCTAACCCAAAACAGTCTCCTATCACCTACCCAGCATGGCTTCCACCTTGGCCACTCCACCATGACTGCCCTTCTTTCCTTTCTGGAAACCATCAACACTGAATGAGACTCAGGCAAATTTGTATCTACGCTGTTCTTTGATTTGTCAAAAGCCTTTGACACCATCTCCCACACCCTACTCTTATCCCAACTTCCCACCCTACATCTCTCTCCCTCCACTATAGCCTGTTTTTTAGCTACTTGTCCAACTGCCAACAAGCTGTCCAATGGAAAACTTTCAACCTCCCCCTTCCTCCTTACACTCACAGGTTCCATTCTTCGCCATTTACTCTTTAACTGGTTTATTAACAACTTTCACCACTCCATCCCAGAGTCATCTGTCATCCAGTATGCAGATGACTATCATCTGCTCAGCCTTTTCACCATCTGAGCTCCTTGCAAGAACCCAATTAGCCTTTTCTGAAACCAAAACCTGGATGCAGTCCAACCACTTAGCTCTAAATGCAAATAAAACCAAACTAATGATCTATTCTCCTACCAAAAACTCTATCGACAAAACCTCATTCACCGTACAGAGCCTGAACAACATCCCCCTTGAAATTGATCCCACCACCAAGCTTCTCGCCATCCTTGTTGATGAACTAGAATTTGATACCCAGATCCACTCCTCAATCAAAAAGAACCCACCAAAAGATAGGTCTCCTCTACAGACACAACCACTTTCTCAGCCCCTCTACCCCTCAATCCCTGGCATCCACCTTCCTGCTTCCCTTCCTGATGTATGGTGCCCCCATGTTTACAAATCTCCACCTCAGCTTATGATCCAAACTTGAATCTTGCTACCACAAGATCTTCAAATTTTTAACCAATTCTAAAAACTCATCCCACCACTGCCACTCCCTCCTCACCCTCAATTGGCTTGAAATCCCCAACTACCTCAGTTACCTACAACTCACCATTGCCCACAAGCTCATCTTTAAACCCACAAACTGCCCATCTCTCATTACATCCTTAAAACCCTATATACCCAACCGCCAACTCAAATCTACAAACAAAAATCTCCTTCAGGTCCACAAACCAGCACAACCTCCTGGTCACTTACTACTGTCCTACTCCTTAGCCAAGCAGTGGAACTCTCATCTCCCCCCACCATCACAACCTTCCAAACCATACCAATTTCAAATCTCAGCTATTCTCTCATCTATCAGCTGAATGGGAATGCCCATGTCACGTTCCAACATAATCCCCTCTCCACCTCATCTCTTTCTACCCTGCACTGTAATCATTGCTATTTACCAATTCTATTGCTTCATCTCAACCTAAAACAGTCTCACACTACTAGAGACTGATTTTCTCTCTGCTATCTAATGTACTATACTTTCCATAATCCAATTTTCCTGTACTCTCTCCATGCAAAATGGTCCACCTAACCTGCAAAGGACTTGTTTATTGTTTTCAAAGAGCTTGACAAAAATGTCTTTTCTGCAAATGTTCAGTTTACCCAACCTCCAAAAAGGCTAGTAACCTACTGTTTAAATGTTAACTCACTAAAAGCTTATTACATAATGTATTATATTTCTGTAAATGTTTTAATTGTTCTGTACAAATCTTTGTTATTCTTTTTTAACATGTAATATGTAACTTTCAATATTTGGAGCTTTTCTGCCCAGGCATCCACTGAAAACAGGCTCTTTATGGCCCAGTGGACTTCCCCAGTCTTCAAACTACATAAATAAATTATAGACCTTGACAAACAGAAAATAACAGAGCAGAATATACATAATAATGAAATACAATTAAGACAGTAGAAGCACAGAATACAATAAAAAAGTATATTGGAACAGGTAAAGGTTAAGTTACATTTTGATGAAATAGGAGTAAATAGAACAAATTGTAATGTAATACAGGGAGTATTACTAGATCAACAAGCTCAATAGCATATAGTTAAGTGAGTTCAATGATATTTGTTATAGGACTATATGTTAGTCAGGAAAGGGGCATGAGCAGAGCCAGTGTAGTTTTAGATGAGGTTTGAATGCAGTCTTGAACTGCCTGCTAGATGACAAGGAAGTAATAATGGAGGGGAGGTTGTTCCAAAGTTTGGGTATGGCATAAGAGAGTAATGTTTCACCTGAGCAATTGTTGGGTTTGGTGACCAGAAGAAGATTTTTGCTGTTAGATCATAGGGATTGAGAGGAGCAATAAGTTTGGAGATGGTTCTGAAGTGATGGGATTTTGCGGATGGTTTAATAGTTTGTGGGCAAAAGAGAGCTGGTTTAAGTGAAGAAGTTGTGGGAGTTCAATCCAGTCAGAATATATAGTAAAACTAAAGGCCCGCAAATCAAGGTCAACATCAAAAAGCTATCCAAGGTCCTGAAAAATATTAGGAAAACAAAGGCTTCTTATGAACTTGGGCTAGCATCACACGCAAAGGATAGCTATAAATCTTTTAATTACATTTGAAAGTTGGGAAATAACATGTAATATTGCTGTGAACTTGGTCATAATGGTACTACCTAATCATATCCAGTGGATGTCACAAATCTACTAATACATTTAGTGCAAATTTCACCAAAAAAGCACATCCTGTGTTGGACCTGATAATATATCAGGCTGCCTGCTGGAACAAGCACTTGTCAACTTGCTCCTACAATTGTTCAATCTGAACTTCTCTACCAACTTTGTCCATGAGGTTTGATGCACAGCTGCCATTATGTGACATCAAAAGTGGCCTAACTACAGATCTGGGAATTGCAGACCCATTAGACTGACAATAGCCATCTGCAATGCCATGGAATGGGAAACAATAGACCTGATGATGTAAAAATCTAATAACTTGACACCCTGCAGTTTGGCTTTAAGGGTAGAAAGCAAATAAGGTACCAGCCCATATTGCAAATACTCAAGAATTGTTGTACTAAGTTAAACACTTAATTTGGTTAAAATATTATTATTGGGTAACCATTTATGTAAGTTCATTGTATACCATAAGTTCATTGTATACCAACATAAAACACAGGTGGGGTCTTGAAGCTGTTAGCAAGGTGAAGGGGGGGGGGTCATACTTCCTATTTATGTTTATTAGAGTTTTGTTTTACATGCAACTACTTTTGCTTTGAAAATGACTTTTTTGCAGCTAAAAGGTACTGCTGTGGGGGCACCATTTACCCCAATATATGCAATCCTATATATGGGTGAATTTGAAAAACAATTTATATATCAAATGGAATTCTTTGTGAAAAATGTGGAGTTTTATAAAAGATACATAGATGATTTGATTTTGATATGTAAAAGGGACATGAAATAATTTTTGGAATTTTTTGAGGCCTTGAATAATAATTTTCAATGTCTTAAATTTTTGTACGAGTTAAATAAAGAGTAATATAAATTTCCTTGATGTTACCCTGTTTGGAGGGGACAGTTGTAAAATATAAACCAATTAGAAAGCATACAGCTGTTAACTTTTTGCATACTACCAGTATGCACCCCAAACATTTATTAGATACTTTTCCTTGTAGGGCGTTTTAAAAGGATATTTGTTAATACCTGTGATGTAAGTTTGAAAAATGTGGAGTTAGTGGAAAATGGGTTGAAGGTTAAGGGTTACACTAAAGAGCAGGTTGATGAAACAAAAACGTGTTTTGGGGGGTATGAAAATGAAAACCTATAATAAAGGGAAATATAGAGCAAGTCAGAATAGGTAGGTTGATGGTGATGAAAAAGAAAATAATATATTTTGTGACTAGATTTTCACCGTTTTCTGATTGCTTGGAGAGAAATGTGAAAAGATTATAGAATATGTGAAGATGAAGCTATTGGAAGCTTATTCCCCTGGCACATTACTGATTCTAATAAGAGGAGTAGTAATTTGAATGAAAAATTTAATTGTGTACGATCCTAAATGTATTTTAAATGAATGGGTCGGTATGTTTTCCTGTGCACATTGCAGCATTTGCCCTAAGGCAAGGAATATATCTGGCCCAAAAATTAATGGAAGAAAATATATTGCAAAGATTTTTTTTAATTGCAATTCAGGGCTGATTGTATAATAATAGGCTGCAATTATTTGAAGCCCATGTGCAATGCGGGTCAAACTAAACATAGGGTAAAAATTTGTATATTGGAGCATTTAGGGTATATTAGAAACTACATCAGCAGAAACGGTCCTATAGCTAAACACTGTATGGAAGTACATGGGGATCTGGATTCTGGTTTCTTCTTTTCAGTATTAGCAAAACCCTCCCTGCATAGGGTTGGTAATTATGTAAGCAAGTTATTAGAATTGGAAGTGAAGTTGATCTTAAATTATAACCCATACTTTCCTGTTGGATTAAATCAAGAAGTAAATGTTTAATATATTTAAAATAAAAATGTATAAGAATTGTTGAATGTAATTGGAAATGGAACGAATGAGGAAAAGATTATTAATTGCATAATTGAATAATTGTTAGGGATGATAGCTTACACATGTATATAAAGAAAAGTGTGTTGACTGTTATTCAGATCCCTGAATGTGAATGGCCAAGGTACCAGATCAATGGTAGCTGAATATGGAATAAACAGTTGGAGCTGAACTTTGTGCTTTTTTGTTTTCTTTGCTATTACTGGTGTGTTTTCTTTTTTGTCACTTTAAGGGTGTAGAGCCTGTCTAATGAATCTAGTGAATTTTTTGAGATTGAGAGGGTAACGTAAGATTTGGATAGTGGTCACACTTTCGATACAGCATACCTTGATCTTGCCCTATCATTTGATACCATGCTACATGCCTACTTTATCTATAAAGCTAAATTCACTAAAAATTAATACCTCTTTAGATAGATGGATATATCTTTGGCTGAGTAACTGAAGCACACTGTGAGGGTGGCAGGTGCATCCTCTAAGATTGCAATTGGGTACCACAGGGATCCCTGCTGGGATCTTTTTTGTTTGACATATACTTCTCTGATCTCCAAATAAAAACTGGGGAAATCTGGTTAACCACGTTTGCAAATTATTGTAAGCTGGATGTTTTACTTAAATCCTCTTTTGACATGAAAAAGTTGCAAAGTAAATTTAAGCATGTTAATACCTAGTGCACTGACAGTGGGCTAAACCTAAATGATAAAAATGCAATACTATTGTATTTGGCAAACAAATCCTCCACCAAGCTGATAGTAAATAAAACATCCCACTCCAAGTGAAGATGATGTGAGAGCTCTTGAAATCTAAGCAGGCTGGCTATCCTATCTGGTACAGCTAATGGCAAGATGCAGCTTGCAAGAGGGTGAAGTGATGGTAAGAGGAGTTTAGACATCCATCTATCCAGGGGACAAAGTGAAGGGGCACTCCAGCAAAGCCACTTGGCTTGGGATCCAGAAACCACTATTCAGGGTAAGGATAGACTATAAAAGGTGCGTGCATTGCGGACAGGGAGCATCTACTGAAGGCAATGAGGGATGTCATCAGACTTAGTGATAGATGGCAATCAAACTTCATTGTTAAAGAAACTGCTTCACTTGTTGTTTAGGGGAGATGCAAAAAGATTGCATCAAAACTGGCCACACTGATTAAATCACATCTATCACTTTGTTGCTAAGAACACACTCGTGAGGTAGTAAAATGGAACCTTTCCATTTGTCCGCGATTAACATTGGATTTCCCCAGAATATGCATTGCAATTAGAAGGCAATTGAAACAAATCGGCCATTGCCACACCCTTGGGGCTGCTCGACACAGGGTGCAAGATTTGATTCCCTGTTGACATTCCGAACTACTGACATTGTCTGTTTGGATCGCAACTGTGCCAAGAGGGAGAGCGTTTTGGAATGCTTGCAATGCCAAAAGCACCATTCTCATTTCCAGAACATTTTTATGCAAGTTTGCCTCTTCAGAGGACCAATTGCCTTGGACAGTCTTCCCCAGAAAATGCCCCCCCAATCCCCGATCTGGGAAGTACCTGTGGTCACTACGGCCTTAGGCTGATGGAGAATGAAAGGATAATATATCGTTTGCACCCACCAGGAAAAATACTGCTTGCATACCTGAGTTATTCTTATCTTTGTCGACATAAGCTGAGAGAGAACTGACCACTGTGTTTGTAGCATCCACTGCAGAATTCTCATGAGATATGCTAAGGGAGCTAAAATTATTGCCGCTGACATTGATCCCAAGACTTGCAAAATCTACTGGGCTGAAAAAATCTTGGCACTGCAAATTATTTTCCTGACCAGATTCCTTACTGTTCTACTCCTGAAAGAGGAAGAGATGCTATTATAGATATTGTGTTGGATATTGTTCCTATGAATTCCAATGACTGGGTTGGTAGTAGGTGGAACTTGCTGTAACTGATGGTTATTCCAAGATCTAAACAAGTCTGCAATGTATGGTCTCATGCTTGTACTAGTTGATGCCTGGTTGGAGCAGTAATGAGCCAGTCATCTAAGTATGGAAACACCTAGAATCCCTGCAGTCTCAAGTGAGCTGCTACTACTGCTATACACTTGGTGAACACCCTTATTATCTGTGCCAATGCCCAACAGCAGGGTTTTGATGACAAAAAATGTACATTCAGGCAGCATTTACAGAATATACAAGATAAAGCAGGCCAGCATGAGTTGGTGTGGATAACTGGGCATCTGAATGCTCATATCTGGGCAGATTGAATATGATTTGAGTGCCCACATGGGTGTGATAATAGGAATATAGATAATAGTGGGATAATAGGAATATAGGAATATAGCAGATGCCATTCTAGACTTCTTTCTGGCAATTAGCTTAAGGGTGTTCAACACATGGTCACAGAGCGAGAGAGAGAGTGTCACAAGATCAAATGCAAGACTGGCCAACATGCAACTTGGGTAGACTTCCTCCCAGTTAGGAAAAGGCATTGCGGTATTAGAGTGTATAGCAAGGCAGCACTCAATGAAGATGTTAGCTGAGGTGCTAAGTATATGTTTGATGTAATAATGGAATTTATGAAATAGACTCATGTTTGCTGTCATTTATTTTACTTTTTTTATTCTGCAAGCTTCTAGAAAGTTACTCAGTAGATGGCACACACTCTGAGGTTGAATACCAAGATAAGGGGATGTTTATAAACCTGCTCACCAGTTCACAGTCCATCAAAGGCAGATGGAATGACTACTTCTAGAATATTCCGAATAAAGAGAACTTCACAGAAGTCATATTGCTCCATAGACTTCCTACAATGAAAGAGGAAGAAAAGCCCACATACTTCATAGAATGCATAGCCAACTTAATCTCAAACTCACCTAACACTTCCCCTCCATACAGCTAATTTCCCCTACCTTACACCCTAGCAAATTTCCTTCACAAAACTAACCTAACGGCAACTTCTCCAATGTGCATATACAGACAACTCCAACCATTTCATCTTTCAGCCAGTTTTTATAACCATTATAAAAAGCTTTCAGATAAACTAAAACCTTGTTCAGCCTCAGCTGTAGCTTTGCACTGATGAAGGCTTTGTAATTTTGAAGCCAAAACCGGTTTGTATTTTTGTATACTGATGTTTTGACTCAAAGAATATTAATATATACTTTCAGGGCATCCGCTATCTGCTGGTCATTTTTTGGTTCATGTTGGTATTTTGGGACCTTGCAGACACCTTACTTGCAGGAATCCATTTTGGACTAACTCTCTAGCTACCTTGCCAACAGGCAACAATCTGTAAAATGGCAGTGATCCAGGTCTGCATATCTTCCCACTTCCACAGGAGTGCCACAAAGTCCATCCTTAGCCCTCTACTGTTCAATATTTTTATCAGTAACCTACATTCATCTTCTTGTGAAGGCACCTTGATTCAATATGCAGATGACTGTACCATCATCTGGTCGTCGAGTACTTTAACTCGCCTCCATGAAATCACTCAACAAGCTGTCATTTCCATTGAAATCCGCTGTACTCAACTCCCAAAAAAACAAATTCGTCCTCCTCTTTACCCCAAAATCTCAGTACTATCAGAGCATCTTTCAAAATCATCTCTGCAAATGGCACTGAAATTGAATTAGTCCACCATACCAAACCATTATGAGTCATAATAGATGATTATAAATTTGACCTCCACACCCAAAGTAATATCAAGAAAACCCATCAAAACTAAGAATGCTTTACAGAAACAAACATTTTCTGAGCATACCCACAAAAATTACTTTATCCAAGACTCCAGTTATAATCAATTTACAATCCTCCATAAAAACATACTTGAAATCTGCTACAACAAAATTGCCATGTTTGCTATTAATTCCTCCTCCTTTACCCATCACTGTAAAGCTATACATACCCTTAGTTGGCTGGAACGTCCCCTTCACCTCTCCTACATTCAACTTATAGCAATACATAAAGTCATACACAAACCATTAGCCTGCCCAGCTCATACCCCTTTAAATCAATATGTATTTTCCAGAAAGAACTCTTAGATCATAAGACAAACACCTTCTCACCATAAATAAACTGAATAAATCCCCTGGACAAAGCCTATGCTCATACTCTGTAGCAAAAAAATGAAACTCCTTACCTCTAACCACCAGAATTAGTTCTAATCTACCCAACTTTAAATGCTCCCAAAAGAATACTTTACAAAATCTTGGTCCTGTTCCTGCACCCATCCTGACTGAACTTGCTCACTAAACATCTGTCACCCCCTTCAGCCTAAATCATACTTTTCAACCATATCCAGTCTCCTACTCCACTCCTTTCTTTTTTCCCTGTTAACTTGCATTATCTAGTTCATATTTGCAGGCCTTTCCTCTACCACTTTCTTTTTCCCCTCGACTCACCTAAGCTACGGTTTTCTTATAATCTCCTTCTCTCCATCCTTCATTCTATAACCATAATATGAACACCATCTCTTATACTGAGACATCTCTCCACTTCCCCTTACCATATCTAATCAAATAATCTCTTGAAACCTGAAACAGTTATAAGATATTTAATTTATCATATACTACTCTGTGTAACCAATAATATGACTACTGAGTTTTTCCTCGCATATTGATGGTTGATGTTTTATTCTCCTTACATTTTTTCAGTCTTTTGATTTGTAGTGTAGCAGGATACTTTGTGATTTAAAATGTCTGTACTTGATTTAAAAAAAATGTGATTGTGGAGCTTTTCTCCCAGTGCCCATTCAGACTTTCCCAGTAAACAAATGTGAAATAAATAAAATGTTAGGCTTTGCCCAGATTCCTTGAACTAAGAGGTTGAACAGTATGGTGGTACAATGCACACTCCAAGTCAGAAAAAGAAATGATGGCATCTGAACAGAAGCCAGAGTACTCCAATTGCAGAAAAGACCAAAGAGAACAGACTACAGTGGTCTGGCAACATGGGTACTAAAGGAGAATATGATTTGGGAGAGGCAGGGAGAAGGCAAGAGGAAATGGGGATGTCCAGCAAAGAAATGGATGAGACTGGATGACTGAAGACCTGTAACAGTCAACATGACTATCAACAAAGGTAGGAGAGTGGTGGTGAATTGAGAGAAATGATGATAGTTCAGGAAATGCCTCGACTCCATGTAGAAATGGGAGGGAGGAAGAGGATCATCACAAAGGGCATTCTTTTAGATCCAAAGAAGTCCTTATCCCTCTGTGTTCAGCAGTGGTCGGGGTCCTCTTAAAAATACAATTTGGGATGCCTCTTACAAAACACATCCAGCAGCTGGGGGGGGGGTCCTGGAAAATAAAGATCATGGACATAAGACCTGAGCTAACACTAGAGGCTGGAGGACTTGTTCTTGTATTTAGTGGCATATTAACTAAACACAGATGATCCGCATCTTGCCTTCTGGGACATTAGGAATCCAGCAGTCCAAGACTTCCTTATGTCTATAGAAAGCAAACTGTCCTGTGAACAATAGATCTAGAGAGATCTCATCCTACTTCAGCAAATGACCATCACAGTAGAAAAACTGGTTCATGATGAAATGGCTACCCCTTCTCTGGAACAAACTTTCTCTTCAAATCAAGCAATGTAACACACAGGCACTTCCTTTTAACAAGGAATTTGACTATTGTATATGTTTTTTCATAAAATCCCCTTCAGCATGATTGTCCTGTTTCTCCTTGAAAAGGAAGTAAGATGCTAGGGTAGGTAATAGTAAGGAATAAATGGCCCAGTGGCCAAGTTGCCATGTACATTTTATGATAAGGAGTTCATGTGTTCTTTTCCTGCATTTTCTGAACTAGAAGTGTAGTTGCATACAATAAGCTGCATTAAGAGCTGTTGTTAAAAACCGTAAGGAGATTGTATTATCCACCTATCTGTACAAGTTGTCTTATCCACTCATTTGTACTCCCATTTTGTATTCCCCTGACCCATCTACAAAACTATTAGGTGTCATCATAGACAATAATCTAAACTTTGACCTACATGTTAACCAAACTATCGAAACCATCAATAAAATACTAGGGTCACTTTACAGAATAAAAGCCTTCCTAACCCCTCCAGCTCAAATTGCCATAGCTCGCTCTCACCTTCTTTCAACCCTTCTGTATGCATCCCCTCTACTCTTGAATTTAAACAAGACTGTCCTTAACAAACTCTCAATTTGCTACAACCACATTGCCAGGTTTGCCACTGGGCTGCCTTTTAGGACACATCATTGCATCAATCTAAATCAGCTTGGTTGGCTTGAACTACCCAGCCTAATCCAGTATAACCAACTGATTATGGCCTATAAAATCCTCTATAATCCAGACAATACTCCTGCACTTAAAAATATTATCAACTCCTATAACAATCCTAGACCGCTTCGATCCTCTAACAAACTACTAATTCAGACTAGCAAAATTAATAACACAGCCGGTGATTCTCTCTTTGCAAACTCTGTAAGTAGATCCTGGAACTCTCTTCCAGCTGATATTACCTTACTTTCCACCTTAGGTCAATTTAAAACTAGACTCAAACAACATGTTTCACTTAACTGGCTATGTCAATGTATCTAGCCTGGCTAACTCTCTCTAGAATGTGTAAAAATCTGTTAATCAGTTTACTGTGTAATTTAATTTAATCCTGACTTGTGCTCAGGATTAACTGTAACCTGTGGAACTTGTTTAACTTGCTTACTTATGTAATCTCTGTAAATAGTCTGCTTATAATATGTAATGCTGTATCTGCTTACCCTTCGAGCTTTTCTCCCCGCACCTCCACTGAAAATGGACATGCATCCAGTCGGACTATCCCGGTCAACAAATGTAAAATAAAAAATAAAATAAAATTGTACAAGTCAAGGTAGTAGACCTCGAGTGCATCAGTCATGCAATGAAGAATTATACCAAAAAGCAGGCTAACTGATGTGGAATGGGTCTGTTTTATGTCCATGGGAAGTGCCATTAGAAAAGTGACCATGATACACTTTGGTTTAATTTTGGGAAAATTGTAAAAAAATAAAGATAACACTGTACCCCTTCAAGGGTGTTAGATTATGCTGAAATGAGTGAGACTCTGTGTTAAGGGACTGGAGTCAAATCATTAAAGTAAACAAGATATCAGTGGTTGGGAGAAGAAGCATTTGGAGTTGCATTCTAGTATGATGAAGAGGCAACAAATGAAAGAAATGGCCAGTGCGGCTGCATGCCACTTTAAGATTTGTAGTTTAGGCAAAAGGAGAGGCATACAAAAAGTTGTAGTGAGAATGTTGGAGTATTAGAGAGCAAAACAACAAAGGAGATGAGCACAGCAAAGCAAAAGGCAAAGGGGGTAAAGCAAATAGAAGGAATATCTGTGAGGACTGAGTGTCTATGCTGAACTAGGGAAAAAGTGAGAGAGAGCACCTGCCCCTTCTATCACTGATAGAAGATGAACGAGCACTACATGGGCTGCCTCCCTGCATTCTTGAATCTGTCTATTGCTTGTGCTTAGAATAAGTTTTTGGGGGGCATTAACAATGCAGGCATATATATTTAAAAAGTGTTGTTTACAGCTAATCAATCCAAAAAAGGGGCGAACAAGATAAAGTTCTGGGCAGTTTAACAAATGCCATGAATTGAAGAAACTGCTCTGGATCACCATGTACAAAAGCTTTGCACAACCATGGATGTATTTTCAGATGTAGTTCATCTGGTATAATCATTCAGAAATCATCCTTGCACAAGTTTAAACCCTTTGAGTCATGTGACTCCTGCATCACAATTAGCATCACTATTAAAACAGATTTAAAAAACGTTTTTAATATTACTTGTACAACACTGTGCTATCACCAAGTGTAAAAAAAAAAAAAAAAAAACACTTAGATCACTCAAGGACTTTTCAGATTAATCGGGAAGAACCAGACTGGAGCCAGGGTCAGATCTGAGTGCTTTTATTCGCAATTTTATTGATGCATCGAACTTCATCAGAAATCTAGTGCACAACATTTCAACAGAGGCTATTATACTGATATGCAAAGTATTGATGATGTGCGTGTTGGAGGATGGGTCGTGCTGGTTACCTGATTCACTTCAGCATGCATTTAATATTTAAGCTCCCATTAAGCCCAGGGGGGAATCTGCCCAGAGCACTATTTGCCATTTAAGTTCCCTAACCTCCAGGAGTGTGCTAGACTCCTCGCTGAAGCTAAATACTCTTTCCAGTACTCTGAACACAAATCTGGGGGGAGCTTGGCATTGGCTTGCATGTTTGGCTATAGTGTTGGTGTGGTCGGTGCATCAAATCACTTTGTTGTGTTCTTTTATCCTGTCACTAAGCCTCCAAGTGGTCATGCCAATGTAGAAGGCTGGGCAGTGGGTGCATAGTCCCAGGTATGCTAATTGGTGGTGTTGCAATCAGAGTCATGGTGTAGGGTGATGAGGAACTTTCTGCTGGCTACCCTGATGTTATTGCCTGTGTAAATGTGTTGGCAACAGCAGCAGTGTCCACATGGGTGTGTGCCTACTGTACCTTGCTTGATAGGGGAGACCATGGTGCCCTTCCATTCAAGCATTGTTTTTAGGGAGTTCATCCTTTTGTAACAGAAGTTTCGTCTGTTGCTTAATGCTTTGTGGAGTTCGAGGTTGCTGTTGATGATGCCCCAGTTGGTTTGCAGTACTTTGCGGATTGCTTCAGTATCACTTGAGATGGGCATTTGGAAGTGTGGCTGGTTGCTTTCCCCTTCCTTGGTTTGTTCGCTGTAGCCATATTTGAATATGGGTTGGTGCCTGGTGTGTCTGTTTTCTGACACTTTGCACGCTATCCTGTCGATTAGTTCTGCTGGGTATTGTCTATGCAGGGACATGTTGTGCAGGATTTCGCTTTCTGTTTGAAAGGTGTTGTCCTCGCTGACCAGGTGGCTAAGGCACACATACTGACCCTTGATGATGTTCCTTTTCATGTGGTTGGGGTGTTGCCTTCTAAAAATCTAGTAACTGGTTCCTGTCTGGTTTTCTGTGCAAGTTGGACGAGAAGCTTTGGATGCTTGTGTCCAGCCTGAGGGTGACATCTAAGTAGTTCACGTCTGTCCCTGTGCCTATGATTGTAAAGTGCAAGACTTTGATGCTGTCTTTAAGTTCCTGTAGGAACAAGTCCAGTTCTTAGGGTGTGCCTTCCCACAGCAGGAACATGTCATCAGTATAACACTTGTAAAGCACTACTTGTTGGAACCCCTTGAGTTTGATGAGGGTGTCGGCTTCCCAAGAGCTGAGCACTAGGTTTGCATATGAGGGGGCTGCTTTCGTGCCCCATGGCTACTCCTTTGAGTTGCTGATAAATGTTTGCCTCAAAGGTGAAGAATTTGTTCTCAAGCACTAGGCTGAGTAATGGGCACAGGGTGTTTGCTCTTTCTGGGTCAAAGTTCCTGTGATTAGTAAGGTAACTTTTAACTAAGGGAATGTGGAATACACAGGTACAGGGCCACTATGTCTAGTGTGACTAGTGTCCTTTTCTTGCCAGAGTGCTGTTTCTGGAAATGGTAAATTAAGTCCCAAAATTGCCAAGGGTCTTGGAGGTAGAATTTGGACCTCTGGACTATGGGGTTAAAGTAGAAGTCCAGCAGCTCCGAGATAAATCTGTCCTCTTTGCGGAGACTGTGTCTTAAGGGGGTGGGTCCTTTGGGTTTTTGTGGATCTTGGGAATTCCAAAGAATCTCGCCACATCCAGGGAGTTAACTGTCATGTAGTCGAATTCTTCCTTTGATATTTTGCCATGCCATGCTAGTTTTTTCAGGGTGGGGTCAATGGTTTTAAATTCAGGAAGCACTTCTACTTTTGAGACAGTGTGGTAGCTGTCCTTATTGTCCAACATTTTTTTTGCATTTTGTCTATGTACGTTGTCTGTTTCATGACTACAAAGCCCGTTCCCTTGTCTGCTTTAGCTACTTTGACTTGTTTAGAGTCACAGAGGTTGCAGCGCGCATTTTTTCTTGTTGGGTCTGGTTGGCCCAATTGTCTTGGGTTTGTTAAGGAGGGTTCTGAACTCATTTTCCACCACTTTGGAGAAGATGTGGATGTCGTTATGTATGGGGTTGAATGTGCTTCTTTTGAGGAGTGGGGGTCCATTTTCTCCTTTGCTGAGTAGCAAGTTTTCAATGGTGCTGTTACAGGGAAGTTTCAATGCCCTGCATTGGTTGACACATCGTTTAAGCTGCTGCCATTGATTGTAACCAATACTGAATGTTGGAGAGCTGCGTTTCTGTATTGGTGGGTCCAGTTGGACTCTGTATAATGGTGTGACTGGTAATTAATGTATTGACAGGGTGTTCTGCCTGGGTGGTCTATGCCACTGGCTTGAGCCTCAAAGTCTCTGCTTATTGCTTGTGCATTCTGGTGGACTCTTAATCTGGGGACATTGTTACCCCCCACCTCGCTTGCACATTCTGGTAAGCCCTTGTGTTAATTGCCACTGCTGGGATTGGATCATTGTTCCTTGTGAGCGTGTCTATGTTATGGCTCATGTTCATGAGATAAGTACTATTGGATTCCCTGGCATTGTCTTAGTTAAAAACTGCCCATTTCTACTTCTAGTAAGCTCGTGAGAAACATTGTTATTGGCACCATTATACTCTCCAGCATTGTTTGCATTAGAATCATGCACATTTCTAGTATTGGTACACTTGTACGTAATGTAGTTATTAGCACTTATGAAAGCATTAACTACATTAGCACCAAGCACATTTCTAATTACATTGCGCTCGTAAGTAACATTATTATTGTCGCACAAGAAGACATTTGGAACATGCACATTTCTGTCATGGTTGGAAGCAAGAGAAATGTCAGTGTCCTGTAGTACGTTGCTCTCATTCTCACATGAATTCTGCTATGCAGTAGTTAGTACTTGTTCCTTGATTGCTGCTCTGGCTGTTAAGCCTCATGGCAGCTACTGCTCGAGCATTAGAGTTCTGTATGCCTTGCACGTATTGAGTGCCCTGTGCCTCTGATTCTGGATTTGACACTACCAAAATGTTAGACAAGTCTCTTTTCTGAGGCAGCTCGCTATTAGCATACTGAGGCTCCCAGTTTTCTGAGGACAGCTCAAACAGATTCACATTGAATTTATTTTTGCAAAAGCTGTTTTTGAGATTGAGTTTTCTGCAATAGAATTTCATGTCGAGGATAACTTTGGTGCTTCTGACCCTTTGGGCTGTGACAAAGTTGAGGCCTTTGGAGTGAACCTGGTTGATGGATCCAATGGTTGGCCGGTGAGACTGTAGATTGCTATTAGTTTGCATCCTTTTAAGATATGTTTTATTCAGGCTGATAAACAGAAAAAAAGCACCAGCAAGTCGTAAACACCTTAAAACATTGAATGTATTCCATAGCAAGCAAAGCACAACACATCACAAAATGATAATGCTGAAACTACCACCAGTTCATTTTCGTCTCCAACTTCATCAGAAAAATGTTGACAATCCAAACCCTTCCCCATTTATACCTTTGCACACTGCCAAAACTTAAAAATCATGTGACATTGAATTCTATTTTAACCCTTTCCTAAACATACCTTAAAAACAAGCATAATAAATACAACTTTCCCCTGTATAAAACACTTAAATATCTAAAAACACACTTTCAAAACCTGTAGTAAATAAATAAACAGATTGATATAAAAAAATGAATGCATGTTAAAAATGAATACATGAATGTAAAAAAAAATCAAATAAAATCAATCTTGTCGAACAATATTTCAAACCACGTGTGTGAAATTCATAACTTTGCTGCTCTTAATTTTAAAACTGGGGCTAGGGAGACCATGTCGTTCAAACCCATTCACCTATTGGCTTCTAATACCAGTTGCCAGTAAACCTCTCTATATTCCAACATGGTCTCCCAAGAACCACCCCTACCATCCATTACCACTTCATCTAATACAAAAAAAGTGTAAGAAGCACCTTTACAACTCAGTGTGTTTTATATAATGTGTTTCTGTTGTTACGCCTCCTAATGTCATAAAGGTGTTCATATAGTCTTTTCTTTAAACACCTTTCTGTCTTACCTATGTAAAACGCTTTACATTTCTTACAGGTTGCAATGTAAACAAGTCCCTTACTTTCACAATTAAAATAGGATTTAGAAGTAATGTGTCTATTCCTGTTACTGACAGTAATTTCAGAAGTATCACCTATAAAAGGGCATTGTTGGCATGCTCCACACTTGAAAGTACCCACTTTTCTAATTAAGTTTCCCCCAAGTTTGTTTTCCATGAGGTCCTTAATACATCTACCTTTTCTGAAGATGAATTTTAGTGAAACATCAAATTTTAAATTCAAATCCGAGAGCTTGTAAAATCTGTTCCATTCCCTCTGGACAATGTCGCTAATGACCTGCGCATCGCCACTAAAATCCACAATAAAGGCATTCTCATAGGAGTCACTGTCCCCTTAAGAGCAGTGAAGTTATGAATTTCACACACACGGTTTGAAATATTGCTCAACAAGATTGATTTTACTTGATTTTTTTACATTAATTTATTCCTTTGTAACATGCATTCATTTTTTTATATCCATCTGTTTATTTGCTACAGGTTTTGAAAGTGTGTTTTTAGATATTTAAAAGTGTTTTAAACAGGGGAAAGTTGTACTTATTATGCTTGTATTTATTATGCTTGTTTTTAAGGTATGTTTAGGAAAGGGTTAAAATTTAATGCAATATCACATGATTTTAAGTTTTGGCAGTGTGCAAAGGTATAAATGGGAAGGGGTTTGGATCGTCAGCATTTTTCTGATAAAGTTTGCGATGAATGCAAACTGGTAGTAGTTTCAGCGTTATCATTATGTGCTGGTGCTTTTTTTTTCTGTTTATTGATTTTGTTTTTGGCAACTCATCCTCCTGGACTTGGTTTTGTGTCTTACTTTGAGGATGGCAGAGCTTATTGTATCCAACATTGCTGCTTCAATCGGAAGCAGCATTGATAAAGCCATTTCGGATTAACTGAGTAAAGTTGTACAGCTTGTTGATCTTATGACATCGATCTGTCAATCACTTAAGTCCACCTCTTTTTCATCACTTCCCGGTAACCAGGAAGCTGGGGTGAAGTCAAAACATGGTAATGGTGTTTTTCTGACTGTAATAGTGGTGAAAACAGCAGAAGGAGCAATTTATCTGTTTTTGACGGCCTGGAGACTCCAGAGGTGTTTAAAGACAATTTTTTGAACACTAAAAGTAGTGGAGCCTGTCGCTCTGATTCAGGACTGGATGTGAGAACACAAGGTGACTCTAATGGTGGTAACAATGCTGTTTCTAGTCAAAGTAATTCCTACAATTGTAATTTGGATATCTGGCTGAATCAGCATGTTTCTTTTAACTGGATAGACTTTCATTCAGATGAAACTGACACCTACTAAAACAATTTAGACAAATTGCATGATTTATTTCTTAAATTTAAAACTCTTGATGCTGACAAATGTATACCTAAGAGAATGTTTAAATTTAAAAGTTGTACCTAAAGGGTTGCATGTGTACAGATACTCAAACAATGTTGAAAAAGCATCCGAGTTTCACTCAGAATTGATAAGAATATTTGATTCATATGGTTTTGAAATTTTGAAAGCTATTATTAAGCAAAATGAAAGGCTAATGGGTGTTTTGAATGAAAAAAAATTAACAATGTCATCACCTGTATCTTACAAGATTTAATGTTTACTGTAAACAAAGAGAAAAAAAGTATTTTGACCCAAGAGCCCAAGTAGATGAAAAAGTGTCACTGATTGTTGGTAGAAAGAAAAGAAAGTTAAATAGGGATCTGCATGAATATGAGCATAATACTCACTACCCTAGACCAAAAGGTACTGCTAATTCTGAAAGGTATGGAAATATGGGTGGGTACAACAATGGTAGGGGTGACTACTATGGTTCTGATTATGTTAACCATGATTCTAGTACAGATCACCCTGCCGGGCACATTAACTATCAGGACCCTTTAGAATATCCCCCCGTCTGAAGGTCTGTGAGACTGAAGAGCAAGCCTATAACCAATTATTATCAGGGCAATTGGAGGGGGTGGAACAACAACAGGAGGGGGAAACAAGCTCAATAGTTGTTACTGATATTACCACAGTACATGATGAAAGGGAGTCAGATGAATGTATTGTGGAAAATGGACCTATTTTGACTTGCCAGGGACGCACTATTTTTAATTATACAAGTCTGCACATTACTAAGGTGGTCTTTGATTTATTTTCAAAAGGTTTTAAATTTGCTCCCTGCAAAAAATGTGTTTTAAGTAATGTATTAATTGACTTGAAAATGTTCATCCGCAAGAAGAATTTAGAACTTTTGCTGGATGGGCAAAGTGCTGCGAGTGAAGGTTTGAGAAGGAAAAGTGTGTGGAATCCCCCTGTAAACCCTCAGCTCAAAAATTTAGAGAATATTTTGGAAATGGAACTTATAGAAAAACTTTTTGTTAACAAAGTTAATTTAATTTTAACCTGACATCTGAAGAAAAAACACTTTTAGATTCCATTAGGAAGAACAAGCATGTGAGGGTGATGAAGCCGGACAAGGGTGGGGACACGGTACTCATGTTATTACGTATGACAGTAAGATGATGGATATTTTGTTAGACAACAGCAATTATGTGAAAGTCTCTATTAATGAGGTGCATATTACATACAAAAAGGTTTACATAGCACTAAATGATTTGGTATTGGAGGGTTGTATAGATATAGAGACTTTCAGATTCTTACAGAACAAGGAACCAAGATTACCCATCTATCTTTGGAATTCCGAAGGTCCACAAAGATGTACAAGAGCCTCCCTTGAGGCCCATTGCAGCTGCTAGTCAGTCTGTCACAGCACCCATTGCTAAATATTTAGATCACAGGTTAAAGAACCTTGTTTGTGGGTGCATGTAATGTGCTGAAGGACACATGGGATTTTTTAATAAGTGTAAAGGACAAACAGATAACCAAAGAAGTAATTTTTATTACTATTGATGTGGTGGACCTTTTCACTTCTATTCTACATAGAGCTGGCTTAGAGTTTTTTGAAGAGTTTCTAAGGAACGGAAATAATTTTACTGAAAAAGAGATTTATGTTTTTAGTGTCTTAATGAAATTGGTATTGAATAACAATTTTCTCTATTTTGAAGGGGAATTTTTTTGACAGTTAAATGGAGTTGCTATGGGGGCCATGTGTACCCCCACTTATGCAAACCTAGAGATGGCTTGGTGGGAGCAAAAGTATGTTTAATACAGTATTTAAGGATTGTTTGTTACTATACAAATATGTTTCCTTGGTGATATCTGTATATTTTGGACAGATAGTGAGGAGAAATTTATGGACTTCTTTGAATACATTTCCAACAGTACTGATTTTTTTAGATTCACATACAAGATAGGTTATGACAGTATTGACTTTTTGGATGTCCATATTAGGAAGAGTAGTAATGGGTTTGAATCAAAAGTACACAGGACGGAGACATATTGTAATTAATTTTTGCACTTTTCTAGTGCTCACCCAAACTTCCAAAAGAAAGGAATAGTGGAGGGTCAATATGTACATGGTAGTCGAATGATCTCTGATGACAATGATTTTTTGGATGAGTGTGATCTACTAAAATATATGTTTTTAGAAAGAGGATACCCAGAGACCTTGATTAAGGAAATCTAGGAAGATGTATTGCATCATAGGAAGGATAGATTTACACCAATTTTACATTCTGGTGATACAGGTAAAAAAGAAAGGGTAACAAGCAATGGGGACAGTGACTCCTATGAGAATACCTTTATTGTGGATTTTAGTGGCTCCTATGAGAATACCTTTATTGTGGATTTTAGTGGCAATGGGGACAGTGACTCCTATGAGAATACCTTTATTGTGGATTTTAGTGGTGATGTGCAGGTCATTAGAGACATTGTCCAGAGGGAATGGAACAGATTTTCCAAGCTCTCTGATTTGAATTTAAAATTTGATGTTCCACTAAAATTCATCTTCAGAAAAGGTAGATGTATTAAGGACTTTGTGGAAAACAAACTTGGGGGAAACTTAATTAGAAAAGTGGGTACTTCAAGTGTGGAGCATGCCAAAAATGGCCTTTTATAGCAGATACTTTTGAAATTACTGTCAGTAACAGGAATAGACACATTACCTCCAAATCCTATTTTAACTGTGAAAGTAAGGGACTTGTTTACATTGCAACCTGTAAGAAATGTAAGCATTTTACATAGGTAAGACGGAAAGGTGTTTAAAGAAATAAATATATGAACACCTTTACGACATTAGGAGGGATAACAACAGAAATGCATTATATAAATACACTTTGAGTTGTGAAGGTGCTTCTTACACTTTTTTGTATTAGATGAAGTGGTAATGGATGGTAGGGGTGGTTCTTGGGAGACCATGTTGGTAAATAGAGAGGTTTACTGGCAACTGGTATTAGAAGCCAATAGGTGGCCGGGTGTGAACGACATGGTCTACCCTAGCCAAAGTTTTAGAATTAAGAGCAGCGAAGTTATAAATTTCACACACACACACGTGGTTTGAAATATTGTTCAACGAGATTGATTTTACTTGATTTCATTTATTCACTTTTAACCTGCATTCATTTTTTATATACATCTGTTTATTTACTACAGGTCTTAAAAGTGTGTTTTTAGATATTTAAAAGTGTATTAAACAGGGGAAAGTTGTATTTATTATGCTTGTTTTTAAGGTATGTTTAGGAAAGGGTTGAAATAGAATTCAATGTCATGATTTTAAGTTTTGGCAGTGTACAAAGGCATAAATGGGGAGGGGTTTGGATTGTCAGCATTTTTCTGATGACGTTTGCAACAAAACCGAACGGGTAGTAGTTTCAGCATTATCATTGTGTGCTGTGCTGTGCTTTGCTTGCTGTGGAATACATTAAATGTTTTAAGGCAGTTATGGCTTGCTGGTACTTTTTCTCTATTAATTGTTTTTTTTTTAGGGCACCTCCATCCTCCTGGACTTGGTTTTATTCAGGCTGCCTGACAGATGTGATGTACCTTGAATGACAATGTCTGGCTCAGCCAAGGGAATCTGACAGATGCAGGGTTCATAAACAGAATAGAAAAGTAGTCAGTCCATGAGCCTAGGGTCACAAAAAGTGTACAGTGTGTAGTGTGCAAGAACCCTGTACAATCTACATTGGGAGTGCATGAATTACAATAACGTGGAGTGGTACACACAAAATGTGTACAGTGTGTAGTGTGCAAGAATGCTGTACATTGGAGTGGATGGATTGCAATAGCATGTGGAGTGATACAATGCTAAAACCATATGAAGCAAAGGTATATGGCAATATAGCCCTGTCCGACCAATATAGTAGTGTCTTGAGCAATGGCACACCTGAACATATTAAGGAAAAAAATATTTATTATGGAGTTTGTGCATCCTGCAGCATGATCAGAGTGGTAACAGAGCTCTCCAAGAAAGTGCAGTTTCACGGCCTGTAAATTCTGTATTATGTGAAAGATGTATAGTGAGGATATTTAGAAGTTGGTAACAGTCATGGCATTGAAAGGTGGAGACAGGGTAATTGTGCTTTGAACAATTCCTACATGCTTGTGGGCTTTACTGCTTGGGTGCATTATACAGCTCCAGGGAGATGGCACTTCAAAAGCCTGCATGGGAGTGAGAAGTGCAATTAAGTTAGAAGTGCACTTGGTATAAAGCCCTCTTGTGAGTGGTGTGGAGGAAGGAGCAATACATTGTGGGGATCTAACTGTTCTGCTAGGCAACCGTTCTTTTGGGCTGCAATATAAGAAATACATCACATGCCATCTTTATGGTGCAGCACTGTTGCCATTATGAAACTAAGTAGAGTAGGGCTGAAGTTTGTCTGTGCATGTATCTGTGTATGCACTTGCAGAGTTACAGGTATGTATACATATGGTGGATATAAAAAGTGTACACACCCCTGATAAAATGCAGTTTTTTGTGATATAAAAAATGAGACCACAATAAGTCATTTCAGAACTTTTGCCACCTTTAATGTGACCTACAACCTGTACAATTCAATTGAAAAACAAATCTGTTAGGGGAAAAAATATTAAAAAAATAAAAAACATACAATAAGTTGGTTGCATAAGTGTGCACACCCTTAAACTAATACTTTGTTGAAGCATCTTTTGATTTAATTACAGCATTCAGTCTTGGGTAGGAGTCCAGCATGGCACATCTTGACTTGGCAATATTTGCCCACTCTTCCTTTCAAAAGCACTCCAAATCTGTCAGATTGTGAGGGCATCTCTTTTGCCCAGTGGTATGGTCTCATTTTTTTATATCCTAAAAAACGGGCATTTTATCAGGGGCATGTACACTTTTTATATCCACTGTATGTAACTGCAGATGTTCATCGTGTTTCACTGTTGCAGTCATCACTGTAGGGTTCTTCATGCTGGCAGGCAGCCCTCGGTCGGGCAGAATCCCAAAGTCTGGGTCCGGCGTTGGCTATGTACTCACCCTCCCTGATGTCAGTGCACCAGCGGTACAAAGCTCCCAGCCGACGCCATGTTCTCCAGTCTTTCTTACCGCACGGTGGAAGCAGTTCACAAGTGCCGGTCGGCTGACTCCTGTTATTTTTGGTGCTTCATACGGAAGACATTCTTCTTTTCAAAGCTAAGTACCCCATTGGGGAAACTTTTTTCTTGCTCCAGACCGATGTCAGAAAACGTTAATAATTGTATTTCATGTGGGAAGCAAATATCTCATAAGGTTTTCACTCTTACTGTATTCCTTGTCTAGGCCCTGACCACGACGTAGCTAGTTGTCGGTTTTGTGCTAGATTTAACCAATGTGCTATTAAACGGAGATACGATTTTGCCTTTCATTACTTTGGGAGGCAGTTTAATTATAACATGTCATCGGACATGCTTTGGACTACCGGAGTTCATAAAAGGCGTAAGGATAGGCCTCCGAGGTCCAAATCAGATGACAGTTTACAATCAGAGCCAGCTGCCGGTTCGGCCGTCGTCATTGAGGTGCTTTCGCAGCCCCTGTCATTGGCCATTACAGAACTGCTTGCTGAAACTGACTCCCATGAGGAGCCAACTAGGCCTTCGAATACTCCAGGTGCAGGACCTTCGGATAATGCTCCCTCGGATGGGTCTGGAGCCGCTGTGCAGGTACCAGCTTCCGAGGGGGTTTTCAGGCCTATGCAGCTTCAGGTAAAGGCAAAGACAAAGGCAAAGACTCCTTCTAAAACAAAGACTCAAGCCCAGGCCTCCTCTGATCCGGGACCTAAATCTCAAAAACAAATGTTTAAAATGGCGGAGTACTTGCTAACTATGATTAGGGGTTCACATCCCCCTCCAGACAAAAGGCCAAGACAAGAATTGGATTATGAATCCTCTGATCGGGCATCTATCTCTTCAGTGTCTTCCTCTGAACAGGATTACACTTTCCCTCCTTATGAGGATTCTGATGCTGAGGAATCCATTCCTTCAGCTTCTCCTCCTGAGGATTATTCTTTTGGGGAAATTTGACATGACATGAGGGAACATTTTCACTAGGAAGGACAGGAGTACTCTGAATCTAAGAGAAGGCTTAGGGATTTCCTTCTTCTTCCCCAACACAGACCCCTGGCTATTCCTCCTATTTTGGATATTGTGGATGATGTCTTTTCTGAGTCTAATTTAACTCCTGACTCCTTTCCTCCGGCCCCTGCTAAGCCTGATAGATATTACAGAGTCCCTGACACCCACCAGTTTCTTTATAAAAATCCTACTGCTGATCCAGAAACCATTTCTCAGGGTCCTAAGGGTGTTAAGGCCGCCACTGCTAAGAACCCTATTCCATCAGATAAGGATTTTAGAGCTTTGGAGAGATGGGGCAAAAAGTGTACACTTCTGCTAATTTATCTATTAGGGCTTTAAATTGTCAATTTCATATGTTGAAATATCAGCAATACCTTTTGTCTGTTATGAAACAAAAACTGGGTACCATTTCTGCATGTGCAGGCAATAAGGATTTACATGATTTGATGCATGCTACTGAGCAGGTGGGGAAACATACCTTACTCTGTGGTTTTGATGCTTTGGAGGCCTCTTGCAGGGTGGCTGCCACTGGCATGGTCATTAGAAGGCATGCTTGGTTAAAGGAACAAAATTTGCCTGATCAAGTGAAAGCAAAGTTACTCAATGCTCCTGTTCAACATAATGTTTTGTTTGGGTCTAAGGTTGAAGAGGTTATAAAGAAAATGGAGGATAAGGCAAAATTCATGCAAATGGTTAAGGATTTCTTACAAGTTCAGCCTCCTAGATTTAGCAGAAATTGGCCAGCAAAAAATTGGTCCTTTCCCAGCTCGGACAGGCCTTAGAGGGGTAGATATAGGTGCCCCAGAGGGAGGGCCCTAGCACAGATCTCTTATAGACCTAGACAGTGGAGTGCTTCCACCCCCAGGGGTGGAGAAGATAGGTCTCAACCTTATAGGAAACAGGCTCAATGACTCCCCCTGCATGGCTCCAGGAACCTCTCTCCTGGAAGCTCCTCTGGGAGGAAAACATTCTCTTTTTCACAGAAATTGGACTTGCATAACCCAAGACAAGTGGGTTCTGGATGTAGTTTTAAGAGGTTACAAATTCCACTTTCACACCTTACCAAAACCAAACGGATGGCCAGACCTACCAAAAACTCAATGGGCAGAGGCATTAAAACAGGTGAGGTCCCTCATGGCTATGAGGGCCATAGAACTGGTTCCAAATTCAGAGACGGGACAAGGCTTTTATTCAAGACTCTTTCTAGTTCCCAGAAAACAAAATACTTGGAGACCCATCCTGGATCTGTCAAGTCTTAAATACTTTCCGTGAGATACCAAAGTTCAAGATGCTTACTCTGCAGCAGCTCCTGCCAATGTTGAGCAAAAATGCATGGATGGTAACATTGGATTTATAGGAGGCTTATCTACACATTCCTATCAGACAGGAGTGCAGAAGATACCTCAGGTTCAAGGCAGGCTCGAAACATTACCAATTCTCTGCGCTGCCCTTTGGCTTGTCTACTGCACCCAGGGTCTTTACCAAGTGCCTGACACCAGTAGTAGCTTACTGCAGACTCAAAGGAATTCAAATTTACCTTTATCTGGACGACTTGCCTTATTCAAGCAGACAGCATGGACATTTTACTTCAGCACCTGGAATTTGCTCAGAATCTACTCAAGTACCTCGGATTCACTGTGAACGTAAAAAAGTCAAATTTGACACCCACTCAACAGATAACTTTCCTGGGTGCTCTTTTAAACACAACAACCCAGATGGCATTCCTGACATCAGAAAAACAACTACAGCTGGCTTCAACTTTCAAAAGCCTAGCCTTAATGTCTCAGCTAACTGCAAGGAAATTCCTGCAGGCTTTGGGTTACATGGCCTCCTGCATCCTACTCATACCATATGCAAGACTGCATATGAGGAAGATACAATGGTACCTAAAAAGCGTATGGTCCAAGCATTGTCACAGTCTAGAAACAGAGATTGCTGTCTTGCCTTGCCTGCAAAAGGAATTCCATTGGTGGGCCATGGCATGTCTTCAAAACAAAGGGAAAGCCTTCAGTCTACCTCCAGCCTACCAAGTGATAACCACGGACGCCTCAGATTATGCATGGGGAGCCCACATGCAGGGGAAAGGCCTGCAAGGTTTTTGGACAGAGGATCAGAAGCATCTACATATCAATTTAAAAGTACTATAAACAAATCCACTGTACGCCAAAAAAAAAAACTCCTGTGTCTTGGGAATCTGAATGTAACTTCTGTGCAATACTGCTAAATCGCAGTATAATCCCAGCAGCAATCGAATCCTTGAGCACTTTCACTTGTAAAAATCACAAGCTTCATCAGGTTCTGATGAAGCTTGTGATTTTTACAAGTGAAAGTGCTCAACAGTTTGGATTTAATAAATGGTTTTATAATTTCATCCATTGGCTCTATTTTTTGCCATTCATCACTTTTCTGTGCTGGTTGAACTCAAGGATTCTTTGGATGTGCACAGGCAGCTTCACTTTTACCTGGACAGAACCAAGGATATCAGGAAAACAGAACAACTGTTTGTTTCTTATGGAGCAAATTCCCAAGGCAAAGCTATTTCTAAACAGACCATTTCTAAATGGATTACTCATGGAATCAGATTTTGTTACTCTCATTATGAAAAGCAAATACCAGGAATAATTAGGACTCACTCTACCAGAGCTGCTGCTACCTCAGCTGCCTTTCTCAGGGGAGTTACCTACGAAAGATATTTTGGAAGCTGCAACTTGGGGTTCAGTGCATACTTTCTCTAAGCACTATAATCTCCCTCTTTATTCTAAGTCCAGGGCAGGCTTTGCTTCTGCAGTCTTGCAAGGCCTTCTAGCCACCCCTTTTACTCAATAACCACCACCCTTTATCTCAGCTTTGGGATTCTGCCCTACAGTGATGACTGCAACAGTGAAACACGATGAACATAGTAAAGTTGTGTACACTTACCATAAATGTAGATGTTCGAGTGTCTTCACTGTTGCAGTCTGGGTTACCCACCCTCCTGTCCCCTCTTATGCTTTATTTAGTGTGGTTCCCTGCTTCTCCCTTCTTCTGAGGTGTATTTGCTACAGGGTATGGGGTTTTGTTGTATGTTACATTTTTGTTTTACTTTTAGCCTTTACTTTTGGGCACCTGACATCTGGGGAAAGAAAAACTGGAGAACAGGGCGTTGGCTGGGATCTTTGTACCCCTGGCGCACTGACGTCAGGGAGGGTGAGTACACAGCCGACGCCGGACCCAGACTTTGGGATTCTGGCTGACCGAGAGCTGCCTGCCGGCAGGAAGAACCCTACAGTGATGACTGCAACAGTGAAGACACTCGAACATCTACATTTATGGTAAGTGTACACAACTGTACTTTCCTGTAGCTTGTCTGCCTGTAGATATAACCAACTCTTTCCAGGGATTGGCTTGTTAATGCAGTGTTTCCAATGGAGAATTAATGGCTTTGGTATTTCTGCTCCATTAATGTCTCACTGGGCAATGGATGGTTAATGAGCTGATGGACAGAAATTATAATAAATGATGGATAAAATCAGTCTCACTGTGCTTTAGTTTCAAAAGCATCTTTGTTTATCCTGAGCTGCTCATTTGCATATGTTGTTAACACCAGCAGCTAACTTGGTGTGGACAGCCATATCTTTGCAGGCCCGAGCTTCTTTCTTATGCAATGGCTGAGTGCCCTGTCTACGATGTGTACAAATACTGCTCCAAGCTTTAGAACTGGCATATAGCCAACAATTTAACAATCTTTACTTTTGTTTGTGGGAGCATGACGTTTTAAACATTTATTTGAAGCTCTTAAGTTCTTTTGCGTGTTTCTTTCTCATTCCATTTCTGTTACTGTCCTGCACAGCTTCTACCTGCACTTATTTGAAACTTTCAGTTATTCCTTTTGATCAGTAAAAACAAAATGAAAACTCCAGCAAAGCTAGAACTTCCACTGAGTGACCTTCCAAACCTCTTGTATCAGAGGCACATGGGATATATGCAAATGACCCTTATGAACATCAGGTGTTTCAGCTAATTGGCGATTCTGAATTCCCATGACTTGTTTCGTCATATTAATGGACAATTTCAGGCCAGCACAGCACAGGCAGAGTGTTTGACTAAGCATAAGAAACACTGGGCTGTTATAACCAGCTGATGTCCATTATAATTAGGGTCACTGCAAAAATATTTTGAGGATTTCTGTCTCTTTTCCACTTTTTCAATTGTCCTGCATGCTCTGTGTACAGTGTCAGCCTGCAGAGACTGTAAAGTAAAAGCGAATGGATTTAAATGGTATATTTACTGCCTGTAGGGTTGTTACTGCTGTATCAGACCCCATGAATTTTGTATAAGCTGCCTGGGCCTAAATCATTCCATTACCGATTGGAAAATTGACAGAAATTCACCATGCCTTGGGTTACACATATTTCGCTGAAGCATTAGCTTTTTAGTTGGAAACAGTGCAGCTGGTCCCCTGTAGTGCTGTCCGTGTTCGATATTGTGGTTTACTCATCTTGCACTTAGTGTGTGTGTGTGTGTGTGTGTGTGTGCACATGTTTTTAAAATGTAACATTTTTAGCAAGGTTGAAAAAGCAATCATGATTGTGATGCATTGCTTTTTACAAAGTCTGTTATATGGAAGACTGAAAAGAAAGTTGTCTTGTTAATTAACCCTTTTTATACAAAATGGCATCAATGTGAATGTTTAACCCAATCAACATAAACATTGGATGCCAGACTTTAGTATTTATGATGCATCTTGAAACAGAGCTGTGCATATTTAGCTGTGGCAAGAATAAACACTTTTGTACTTTTGTAAACATCAAATGCCCAACTAATCATTTTGAAAACGAAAAATACTTACATTAAATGTTACTTTATTTCTGTTAAAAAATACTTGATTGACTTTATTTTAAGCAAACTTGATTTCTATTTAAACTTGATATGTGTTTTTATTAATTTATTATTAGTATTTCTGTACATGTAGATTGAGGTGGTAGAACGAGAACCCTTGATCAAATTGCAAAAGTACATAGAGTATGTAACAAATTGTCTAGTGTAGTCATCTGTTCAAAGGCAGATATTGCAGACTCCTGTTGACTAGATAAAGTACCTATTTAAAATCTGACCTTGAAATAGAATAGACGAAAGTGAGCAATGAGTATGCAGATTATAGACTGCATTCACACAAAGCTCTTCTCTTTTGGATAGAATGTCATGTGGCAAAACTTTAAAATTTCTGAATAGTGCTGTATAGTGAAGGCTAAATGAGAGATATGGGGAAATGTTTGTTCTTGTAAAATAGCTCAAAAATTAGTGTACAATTTTCTAAGCAAAGCACAGTCTGTTCACTGCTTTTTATTGATAGATGCACTAAATTCATAAATATACCTTACTTGGAAGGTAACATAACTGCTTTAAGTATATGCAGTATTTCTGTACATAACCGAAAAGCAACTCTTTGTAATTTAAGTCTGTTAAACTAGAATCCTGACAGTACATTTCTAGAATAGGCCTCCTATTATAAAATGAGTATGCATAGTTCTTTGTCAACTAGGTAAATTCTACAAAGAGACTAGATTGAGTTTGTAGGATGCATGGGTTAAGTGACTGACTCAGAGCTACTGCACAGATTACTATACATCTGATAGACATTCTACTAATGGTCTGAATGCACACCACCGTCTAACCTACTTAATATAGTTTTAATTAGATTATTATTATTATTGGGATCTACCTGGTGGTGCTGCGGTAGCGTTGTCGCCTCACAGTACGATGCCGACCGGTTCGACTCTCAGCTAGAGCGTCTTTTACGTGGAGATATGCGTGAATGGGTGTACCTTTGTTGAAGGTTGTGCGTCAGGGCTGGCAACTCTGCAAGTAAAAATCAACTGCCAATCATTAGCGGACCAGAGTTCCGCTGTGGCGACCCCTAATGGGGAAAAGCCGAAAGACACAACAACTTATTTTAACTGCGGTGGTGGTGCTGCGGTAGTGTTGTCGCCTCAAAGCAAGATGTTGTGCTGTTCGATTCTCAGATTGTCTTCTGTGTGGAGACATGCGTGAATGGGCCTACCTTCTTTGAAGGTTGTGCATCAGGGCTGGCAGACTTGGCACATAAAAAATCTACTGCCAATCATTAGTGGACCGGAGTTCCGCTGTGGCGACCCCTAACCGGGAAGAGCCGAAAGACACAAACAAACATTGGGATCTACCTGAACAGCACACATTTCAAAGTCTGCCCAAGAAAAAAAGCTAATGCTATTTTTAATGTCAGCTTTGTCTGTCTACTTTTCATATATTCTTTTCACACTTTTTATCCCTTATCTTTGCAAGGAAATTATTCAAAATAAATGGCAATATTGTGAAGTCAGAAAGATTTTACATAAAAAAAAACTGTCTTCGTATACAGTAAGCTGATGCCTGTAACGTGTGACAGAGACTGTTCTACATTTATCACTGTAGAAGAGCTTGTTGTACCCAAAACCCTATTCATGGTGGACTTTAACTACCCCTCTATAGACTAGGCAGCATACACTGCCTCAGACTTACAGGCATGACATTTCCTGGACTTTATTAACACAAATACCTTGAACCAGATAGTGCGTGCTCCAAACAGAGGTTCAAGTACTGGACCTGGTACTCATCAATATGGGAGAAAGCTGAAACCCCACCACTGCCCCCAGTGTCATGTTCTTGCTGATGAAGTAAGACAAAAAGCAGTCTCTTTAAAAATAAAAATCAATTCAATAAGACTAGCAAACCCTTTAACAGTTGGAAACTATTCCAAAGAAAGCTGCATCCTATTAAGTGATGTTTGTCAAAATTCAGTGGCCGGTTTGGCTTAATCAACATGACCATCGATCTGATAAAACCTGGTGGACTTTGAGATGGTCACTGTAGGAATGGATAAGGGAAAAAACATGCATACTGCTTACCTGGGTCTGGCTAAGGCATTTAATATAATACCCCACACAAGTATAGTTGGCATACTCACCAAAAACTGGGCATAAACCCCTACATAACTTGCTGGATTGCCAGCTGACTCACAATACCCAAGAAATTAGGATTGGTGACACCACCTCTACTAAGAGAACAATCATGTTACCTCAGCACTCTGTGCTGGAACTGTTGCTATTTAGCATCTATTTTTCGGAGGTAAAGGCTAATGTTAATGGTCTTTGGCTGACCAAGTTTGCAGATCAATGCAAACTGAGAGATATCCTAGGTTGCCCAAAAGACACAAACATCTCAAACATCTTACAAAAGGGTCTAGCACAGACAAATGACTGGTGCCAAAGTCGCAGACTAAAATTCAATGCCAAGAAATGCATTATAGTGTCTTTTGGGAAAACTGCCACCCAGACTAATTACATCATTGATGAGACACCCCTAAGCACTGACCCAAAAGTCGAGGATCTGGGAAGGTATGTAGAAAGTAATCTAGCCTTTGACCAACATGTGGCCAGGGTTGTAAGAAAATAATTCTGTGTTACCCATCTTGTATGTAAAGGGATGTTATCCATATCCAAGGAAGTCCTACTGCCACTTTATTCAGACCTATCATTGAGCATTTCCATTAGGAATGCTTCTTTCTTCTAGAAATCTTTGAGACACCATCTCTCCTCCATGTGGCTAAGTTCATGCACTAGCTCCTCACAACCCATAACCTGACTTCATCTACCTTCTACTACTCCATTCCTTTAAATCATACTGTGAAACTAGTTGTTGCAGTATTGTAGTATGCTATCCTGTTGGTGTTTGCTATTCAAACACATGCATTGTTTAAATCATTGTTCTTACGGTTTGCTATTCAAATTTATGTATTGTATATCATTGAGGAGCTTTTCTCCCCAGGCCTCCACTGAAAATGGGTACTTTTGGCCCAGTAGACGTTTCTGGTAAACAAATGCAAATAAATAAATAAAATAAATAAATAAATAGTTTTATTATTCACTTATTTAGGGTAATTTTTATCTTTTTACTGAACAAATTAGATTCAGAATGAATCCTCTTACCAGTATCTTCATCCAGTCTTACTCACTTGCCCCACATTTGTGGATATGTTTAATGTTTGATTATACACCTTCATAACTTATTCTGTTACGTTTGTCCCATGTTACACGTAGCATATACTGTATGTCAATGAACACAAATTCTAACATTTTCCTTTTCCCTTGGTAACCACTGCTTATAGAGTATAACCAGTGGTTTCTCATTATCCAGTTGTAAGCATGCTGCTTGAGTGAGATCTATGCCTCACAGCTTCTGGGTCTGAGGCTCACTGCTGACCATTGCTCATTGCCTTTATGGAGTTTACATGTTCTCATATGTGTGTGTTAGGTAATCTGGTTGCTTCCTACTTTCCCAAAATGTACTGAACAGGTTATTCTAAAACTGTTGATATGCATTTATCCTTCCCACTGGCAACCAAGTTGTATTTCAGAAAGTCCAAGATATACCACTTGAGGTGCACAGTAAACAGCTTAACTTAATGATTCAGTCACATTATTGTTTATGGCTACTTCAGTCCAGTAAAGATAGCCTGCAATGGTGGTGATCAAGCAAGTCCCTTTATTGAACAAAACCAGTTTTTAGTAACAATATTTTGCTGGCCTTGGAATATAGGCTTCCCTTTTAGGTAACACATGTCTGGAAAAAGTCTTTAGTTTAGTTTAAAAATTATCTGATTTTGGGTCCTGCTCAGTCAGTCACTGTGAAGTGATTACTAATAACCTCACATGTTTTTCTTCATCTATGATGTTACGTAAGCAGCTTCACAAGAACCTATTTGAAATTTTTCAGTTAATTATTTGTTTTTTTTTTTTTTTTTTGGTATATTGTACATTGTATCATTTGAGAAATGTATCTTTTCCATTTTAATCCTGAAAGATGTGTTTTAAAGACATTGGCAAAATTTCCCCACAAATAGCACACCTAGAAAATATTGCCTTCTTTACTAACACCTTCTCATTTTAGTGCATATTTTTTGTTAGTGACTTTTTAAGCTCATTGTATCTGACCAGTCAAATATGAGGCCTAGCTCTAACTTTAGACTTCCACTGGGACCTTGATAAAACATAGCCTTAAATTTTCATTCAAGGCACAATAATACTTATCTTATTCTCAAACATTTTTGTAAGTTTTGATTCCTTTAAGTATTTGCTGTCAACAGGCTTGTTGATATCGGCATAATTGTTCTTTTCTGTCAAGCCTAATGTACATATGCTGAACTTTTTAAGCATTTCTATGTATTCTTTAATGCTGGGATGCATAAATATATACTTATGAATTATTTTCCATACTGCACTTTCTTAATGTGATGAAATGGATCTACTTCAGTAGATCAAATTGCCATAAAACCAAAATTTAAATTAACAAGGCAAGAAGATTGCAATTTCAGAAGAATGAAAGTTTAAAATTTTGAAACCAGTAAGAACAAAAAAAAAACTGTGCATGTCAGACATCACTCGCAGCTTACGAATGGAGATTGTGGTGTACTGACAAAAACATCATCTCCATTTAAACACTGGATTTAACATTCAAATATATAATTTTAAACATTTTTGCAGGGCTGAAAGGCCCCCTGCACCCCCTATGTTGTGGCCTGTGCCCCTTGCATCCCCTGCAAATTATATATACTAACTCCAATATTACACTTTAGTGGACAAAAGGGTAAACATGCTGATCCTTACTGTACCACGATCTGCATTTGGAAATTTTGAAAGAGGTACATTTTTATTTTAAATCCAGTGTTTAAATAGAGCAACTTTTTTTGTCAGTACACTGCGATCTCCATTCACAAGATCCTAGTGATGTCTGAAATGTGCAGTTGTTTTCTTGTTCTTACCAGCTTTGAAATGTTTTTTGTTCTGAAATTCTGATGATCTCATCTCATTCATTTAAATTTTGGTTATATGGCAATTTGTTCTACTGAAGTAGACCTGATGAAATATGTAGATTTTTCTCTACAGCTAAGAGGAGAGTTGAGCTCCTAATCAATCCAGTGTTACTTACAGAAACAGAGGACCATGTCACAGCTGAGCCCAATTAGTGGGTCATATTTAAGGTAAAGAATTTAAATCATATGTGGTTAAGAAGCTTTGACAAACTTTCAACAGTTTTCTTACTTAGTGGAGGAAGAATGGCTGTACTTGAAGCTATCTGAGGCTGGGGATAGAGGCAGATTGTCTTTGGCATTCATTTTGCCAGTAACTGTCTACATGATGTAAATAGGTTATGGAGGAGAAAAACATGTAATACTCAACTGCCTTCTTTTCAGATGAATGTCACCTAGCTAACAATGCAGTAACTTATCTGGATAAAGTTTTATTAATAAAACTGTTATTTTACTTAAAAAAATAAAAACTTACAGAAAAATTTATCCCATGGTTACTGTAGTGCTGAAGGCATATGAAGTTCGCTCGTGAAAGGAAAAGCCTTAGAGTGACATATATAAATATATACTAACAGATACCTCTGAAAAAGTGCTAAAACATTAAAATGAAAATAAGTGGATGGAATGTGATATAGAGGCATCCATAGAAGACCAATGTTGTTGCTTTGTTAGATGGCACTCCTGTTGTTGAGTAGTGAGATGGAATTCCTATTGCAATTAGTGTAACAATAGAAAAATGTTAATCAAAAATGTATGTCTACCAAGCAAGAAACCATGTAGCAGTAAAGGAGCAAATACAAAATGAAACACAATTGGGTATCTAAACCAGAAGTCCACCAACGTGGTTATACAATGAGTTTTAAATGTAAATCAGGAAAAAGAAATATTTTTTCTCTAAGGCTGTGTGTTCAAATATGAGGCCACAGGAAAAATGCATACAAGCAGAGGCAAACGTATGGTAAATACTGCAAAACGGTGAAGAACAATGCATAAGCCTGAAATACAGAAGAAAATAGAAGTATAGGCTCAAACAAAAATTCCTAAATTATTCTCTCAACACTTTTGTGCAATAAATAATAAATTAAGGTATAACTACATTGATATTTTGCAAATATTTCCTCAGCAGATGAATCACAAAATGACTCCAAGGTTTTACAAAAGGATTTTACAAGGGGTTAGAAAAAGAGAAAAATCAATGGTGATTATAAAACATTAGAGAATATTTGCTGAGCTTAATGGAAATGTGTAACTATATCATTGTGTGTCTGTGTCTGTGTGTGTGTGTGTGTGTGTCACATAAGGTATGCCAGAAGATCAGGGAAATGGTATTTGGTACCATTTGGATAGAGAACTGAAACATAGCAGTATATGGCACATGAACTCTTGGACTGTGTGCCTGCCTCAGGCAGGTATGTCCCTAGCCTTAAGCAGCATTTTACCTTAACCAAGGATGATGCCTCAATACAAATAGAAAATGATTGACTTCAATAATTAGCTTAGTTTCTGGTGTCATTCTAAGGGGATCCAGTATCTGTCAGCCTGTGATGACATGATCGAAAGACCTCTGTTTTACCAGAGATGGTTTTCATCTGTCACTCCTGGGATATCGTGTACTGGCTAAGGCTCTTGATACCCCTATAGTGCCTTTTTTAGGCAGTGTCTCAAGGACAGGATTCCCAATGTAAAAACTTCATCTAAAAACAATCTCAAGGTTATGCTGTGAAATGGTAGGAGTCTTAACACTTATTGCACTCACTGGAAGCAGTCCTCACCTTAGAAGATGCAGACATTTGTGCAGTCATGGACACCTGGTTCAAGGCTGAGAGCCCCTCAGCCATAATGGGTTACGCCCCCTTCCTCATGTCCAGAACACAACCTGAAGGCATGACGAGTAAAGGAGGCAGTGTATCAATACTCATTAAAGATGAATACACCTCCCGAATGGTTAAACACTATGATAAAGTAAAGGAGGGCGGGTGTATCGATACTCATTAAAGATGGATACACCTCCCGATTGGTTAAACACTATGATTCCCTGCAGATACTTCAGGTGCAATTAACTGTTGGTAGGACACCTATTCAAGTCATTGCCAGCTACAGGACCACCACTACCATGAATCAAGACACTCACTCCACCTATTTGGATCTACTTGAGTCTATCAATATACATCCAAACACCATGGTTTTGGGTGACTTTAACTACCCATCCATTGACTGGATAAATTACTCTGGTTGAAACTCACTTGCCCAAAGGTTTCTCGATTTTGTAAACTACAATGTCATGGACCAGCTGGTTGATACCCTCACAATGGGTGCCAACACCCTGGATCTAGTGCATACCAATAAGGGGGATCACTGCATCCTCCCACTGTTAGGTCTTCCCTGGTGAGATCTGACCACAAATCAATCTTATTTGAAGTACCTATTGCACCTGAGCCCCTCCCCCCAGCAACAACTAAACTTAAAAACTTTGCAAAACTACACACACCTCCAAGCCAGCAAGTCACAAACTCGAAGTTATCACAATATTTTAAAAATGCGAACAAACACAGTAAGATCCTGTAGCACCTCTGCTTACACAAGCCTTTACAGAGTATGTTATTTCTTTTTGTTGAAATTCCTTTTATACCATTTGACACTCCTCACTTCCAATTAAACAATTAAAATAATTTAAAAACCTTAAAGTACACTCATAAAAAACTTTTCCAGTTGCATTCCATATTGAGTCCCCTAGGGCAAAGTGTATTATAATTTAAAATAAAAACAGATTCCTTTTTTCTTAAATTATGCTTAATACCTTTTGATGTAAGAAATTCATTCCTAAATTGTTCTAATACTGTAGCCTGCAAACCGGTTGGATCCCCATTATAACAATTCTAAAAATGTTCTGCCACAGGTCTAGTCCGTTTATAAAATATCTAGTGGTATAAAAGGAATTTCAACAGAAAGAAATAATATACTCTGTAAAGGCTTGTGTAAGCCGAGGTGCTAGAGGATGGAGAATCTTACTGTGTTTGTTCGCATTTTAATAAAAGATTGTGACTACTTCAGGTTTGTGACTTGCTGTTCTGGAGATGTGTGTAGTTTTGCATCGATTTTCCATTTGTTGTGTGGTTTATATAAACTTAAAAACTTCTTCAAAGTAGTTTGTAACTTCTTACAGGATGGTATAAATGGCTTCACTGCATCTCCCCCCTCCAATGGAACTGGTAACTATGCTGAGTTGTACACCAATGCTTTATACAAACACTTGTATAACAACATCAACTCGGTCATATCTGATAGGACAAAAATGAGCTCCACAAGGAAGAACAAATCTGCCTGGTGGACAACTGCCATTAACAGCCTTTACAATAAAAGGAAGAAATTGCAGTCTGAGTAAGGAATGAGCCCTAAACTGGAAACGCTCCTTCCTCCGCTTAAACAAGTGAATAAGATTTCTTGTGAAATCCTTCAAAGCAAACCATAAATCCAAATTAGTTTCCTCAACTAAGGAAAACCATACTGCATTCTTTAGTTACATCTTTAACCAAAAAGAAAAGGCCCAGATTTGTGCTGAAATGGTAGTTTGATACCACATATATTGAGCCTGTGGACATAGCTAACCTATTGGCCAACAGGTTCTATGAAAACTTCACTCCCCGTGTTCTCGCTACACATACCCCATGACATCCCTACCTTGTATCTCTAAAGAGCAGGTTGCAAATGCCCTCTCTATAATGCCAAAAACACAGCATCTATGGGACCCGATAACATCCCAGGCTGTGTCCTACATTGGCTCCAACAAGAATTAGCACCATTGGTACTTTTTTTCAATTATAGTTTAAGAACCAGATTCATCCCAGCTGAATGGAAAATGGCCACTGCTATTCCCTTGCACAAAGGTGGTGCTTCCACTAACCCTGAGAACTACAGATCTATTAGCCTGACTAGCCTTATCTGCAAGGCCATGGAGTGATCATCATGGACCTTATCAAGAAAGAGAGAGTTAATCTCCAAACATTTGACCCTACTCAGTTTGGATTTGTCAAAGGGAGATCATGCCTGTTAAACCCAGTGGACTTCTTCAAGACGGTCACCAAGGCCCTGAACGAGGGGAATTCTGTGCATACAACCCACCTAGACTTAGCCAAGGCATTTGACGCCATCCCCCACTCGGGCATTATTGACAAACTCACCAAGCTCTAGGTATCAACCCTTGTATCATTAGATAGTTTGCTAATTGGATCACTGATAGAACTCATATAGTCAAAATAGGCAAATCCATCTCCAACACCAGACCTGTATGTGGTGTTCACAGGGATCAGTCATGGGACCTCTACTGTTTGGAATCTATTTCTCCAAAGTACAAGCAGAAGCTAAAGGTCTATGGCTGACCTAGTTTGCTGATGACTGCAAACTGGGAGCAGTCATAGAATCTCCTAACGATGTCAACATCCTACAAGAGAGTCCTACAAAAACAAATGATTGGTGCCAAAGTCATGGCTTTAAACTCAATGTGAAAAAATGTATTATCATTCCTTTCAATAAGATCGATGTTCCTGCTAACTACCACATCAATAGCAGCACCTTAAGTACGCACTCAGTGGTGAGAGACCTGGAAAGACAGATTAACAACAACCTTACCTTTGACCACCATGTCTCCATAGTGGTAAAAGGGCATTCTGTATTGCTCATCTCATAAGTAACAGCATTGCCTCCATAAAAAAAAAGAAGTTATAACCTCCCTGCATTCTTCCCCAGGCTGGTAATAGAGTACAGTGCCTCTTTTGGTATGTAACTTTCCAATCAACTGCAGCAATTGGAGAGACCACAAAAGTTCTGCACAAGGAAAATTCAAGGTCTTCAGCATCTGTCCTATGTGGATCATCTGAAATCCCTCTCCCTTTATTCTCTTTCATACAGCCTACTCAGAGGTGATCTCTGCCTTGCATACAAGGGAATCTCTGACCCTGCTTTATTGGAAATGCTGCATATCCACAAGTCAAATGGTACACTGGTTACTCACTCTAAAGACCTTAACCTGGTATGTGACATTAATAGAACCTGCTGGAGGGACAGATTTGTCTCATAGAGGTTACCACACATTTGGAATAGACTGCCACTTCATATCAGGCAGAGCACCTCATTGGCCATCTTTAAACTGGACGATTGGATGGGTTACCATAAATTCACCGTGGGGTTTCCACCTGTGTCCTTCTTGGATAGGGCCAATAGGTGCTGATGCATGCAAGTAAGGGTAGAACTTGGTTAGGCTTGCAAGGGCCCTAGGGCCATTAGCCCAGTAACTTCCTATGAATAACAAATCAAAGTGTTTGATATAAGCAGCAAGAACATACTACTACGAACATTTGATAATTGAACTATGGCAAGAAGAGTGGAAAAAAAGGAGCTTGTAGTATGCCAGAATGGAAATATGGACTGAAATGAAAAAAAAAACATTTAGTTGTAGCATTAAGAGAGTATGACTGACAAAAAAGGAAATAACAGAATGAAAAAAATGAGGTTCACTAAAACAAAAGCAGTATTATAATACATGAAGCCTTGTGTTGTACCATCTGTTGCATGTCATGGTACAGCCCACATAAACCTGAATGTAATGACAAATGTTGAAGTTTAAAACAATTATGCTTGGCCGAGTTGAGATTGATAGTTATTCGTGATGGGAAAAACAAGAGCAGTTACTTTGAAAACAGATGAACTTAATATATATTTTGTAGAAAAATAGAGACACTTCCTGACAACCTAAATTTAGAATGCTTAAAACTGAAATGATAAAATTCCCACAAAGCATATATATAATTCATGATCAGCCACAGAGGAAGAAAACTAATAAAGGTTTATCCCAAAGTAAGATACTCTTCCAAACGTATTAAAAGTAGTAATATTTGCCTTACTAATATAGTGACGTGATTAATAACTTTTTTGTAGGCACTGAGTCATCAGCTTGGTTAATGATGAGAAATACAATATATACATTTTTTTTCTCAAAAGGTGAATTAGCAAATAATCTTACACTATCACATTGCTGTGATGCACCTTAGTCTGACTAGACACTATAGTGATTTACACACCTTTATCTGGCAGCAACATAGTAAAGGCAGTTTATCACTCAGTGTGCATTTGTAAAAATCATTACATGAATGTATTTTGTATAATGAACAAATTGTTTAGTTGTGCATTTTGATAACTATACCAAAGTGCTGCATTAGCAAAACTTACTTCACAAAGTATTGTGTATATGTCATTATTCATATGATGACACTAAGCAAATGAACTGGAGATGAGCTCTGTACAAGCAGTTAAGATGTTATCACTTTTCTTTGCTAGTAAAGGCATCCATGACTTGAATTATATGGATTAAGCAGTATAAATTTTATCTTAAGATTTAAGTAAGTATACATGCAAGCCATTCAGCAGCTGTAAAATAATGCAAATTTGAAAATTTAAACTGATGGACCTTACCTATGCTGGGGAAGGCTACACTAGATAGGTGTTAAGCATGTGTCTTCCTCTCTTCCTCTGTGTAGTTAGGAGACCCTTGCCTTCGACTTGGCTTTCAGTTTGGTCATGTGCCACACACAAGTGTTTTGTTGATACATGACTTACCTTATATGATTGTTTACATCTACAGTCCAAGAAATGCATGCTGGCAGTTCAGTTATAAATATTCATGCTATAAGCATTTGATTGTATGGAGTCTGCCAACTTGTTGAGTCTGCAGCAGAGTCTCTTGGTTAAGCCAGTGTCCTGGTTTAAGCACTGCGTGATTTATTTTGCATTTGGACTTTCATGAGTGACCATCACTCCATGAGGTGGTGTAGTGCAGAACATTACCTCATGAGCTGGTGTGCAGTGCAGAACATTACCCCATGAGCTGGTGTGCAGTGCAGGGCATTACCCCATGAGGTGGTGTTGTGCAGGAAGGTTGGCCAGCCAGCCAGGCTCATTTCTTTCTTGTGTTTGTTTAGCAGCAGCATTGACACTGGTCTAGTGAAAGTGCTTCGGATGAGCATGATATGCTCTATAAAATTGTTTAACGTCTTGGGTCTTGGCTGGCTCTTTTGTTTATATGTGCCTTTGCTACTTTGTCTACTGCTTTTTGGTCAGAATAAATACAAGAATGGCTTGATCACATGTAGTTGTGCACGCATTTTTGGAAGACAAAGTGTGTGAGAACTATGCTTTTATCAGTTAGAAATCACTCTTAAGAAGCCTATTTTAATCTAGGAAGATTCTACTGTTGCTACTAAGCAGTCTTCTAACTGTCTGGCAATAGTTTGGGCTGAGAAAATATACCTGTTGCTCAGTTGTTTGCAGATAAACCATTAGAATTCGTCATATCCCATGGGTTCTTTACAGATAGGCTGTCCCTATCCAGATCTAGTGTGATCCAATGTGCTCCTGTCGGACTGCCATTGGGGTGTATTTTCTATTGATGACTACAAAGATTTGGAATGAATTTGCCTTCCCTAATAATGAAGGCTTTATTTTCTTGGTATTAAATGTTTCAGACTATTCTTCAAAATGTCATTTCCTATTTTGAGTTTTGGTCATTCCTGTTCTACTGAATTAGTTATAGATGACATCCTGTTCTAAAGGTTATATGCCTTTTGATCCTGACACCATTGGTGCCCTATCCAGAACTTCTCTTTTGTTAGCAGTGCTCCTGAGAAGGTGGTTCTATACAGCTTGTTTCTCATTTTAATACATTCTAGCAATGGTCCCTTCCATTGCCACTTCTGAATCTAGCATAATAAGGTGATGCCTTTTCCTGCATTCATAAGAACTGTCCTAATGGTCAGAAGTCAATTATATTGATATATTTTCAACTCTGGCATCTCAATGGAATGATACTGTTTTGCTACCATCTGGACTACAGATTTCACAGGGCCCAGGTTTCTTCACTATGTACATGTTGTGCCTACATAAACTTCCATAGAGGAGAGTTATGCATTCCTTTTGTGACTCAAGTATGCAGTTTTACTTCTCATTTCTTTAGGCAGTCTTAGCTTTTTTCATTTCTTAATGTATCATCTGGATTGTACTCCTAACTGGCTGCTTTGTAACCAGCTAAAATGCAACTAAAAAGTTGCCATAGTACATATGCCATAATTGTAAATAGAGTCTTCCTCACTGGCAGCCATGAGTTGTATACAGAGTTAACATGCCATAATGCATTGCAGGTATGTAATCTTCCAGTAATCTTGGAGAATAACTGCAGCCTTCTACTTAGTCTTCATGATATTAGCATTAAAATAATGCCTGTATTATTCTGCTAGCTGAAGATCTTCCTTTTGTAGTTTATGCCCTTATTTTTTCATTCCTTCTGATATTGTAATTTATTGTGTCTGGGCCTACTGAATTCATGTCTAATTAGTGCAGATCTCACATACTATGTACTGACTTGTGCACTACTGTTACATTGTACCAATACCTTGGAGCCTTCAGTGGTTGCTTATATGATCATATATTAATCATAAGGTAAGGGGTCCTGGTTGACTTGGTCCTACAATATTCAACATACAGTATATACTATACAATATACACATTCACCACTGCTTACTATACCATCTGGCCCATGTTATCTAATCTGCAGCCCTAGGTCTGTCATTCCTGAGAATGTGTTTGGAGTTCACTTGACCCCCCCCCCCCAATGGACTCCTTATCTTTAGATGCTATTAAACATGTAGCTTCAGGAGTTCCCAGAATTGTGATTTCATAAAGTCATTAAAGTTCATTCTTGGTAAGATATTTAACTATCCTTCTGTTATTTGCATTCTCAGTTTAACTTCTTCCTCATCTGTTATGGGACTTTCTTACCTGGAACATATATTTGGACTTTTTTTATTACATTTTTATGTTTTGATTTATGTATGGTATTTGGCCCTAAGCCATTGTAGGTGCATGAGTTCTGTTGTCAAGTTTTAAATCTACTGAACTTCAGGTAGTTTGATAGATATAATCCTATGCTGATGTGTAAAATATTGTTGAATCACAGGTAGTGGAGTGATCTTTTGCTGAGTTATGGTTTATCGCACATTAGTACTGGGTTAGTTGAACTTCAAACCCAGCATGACTCATTTAGTAGTTATTTCTAGATTCATTGAGGTCCATTTAGCTTGTTTTAAATACCTTTATAGCATCACAAATGTGCATAATCATGTGTGTTTGTGTACATATAAAATCATGGTTCTGTACCTCTTCTGAGTGCATGTTCTTTGGACCAAGAGGCACTTCATATTGTAAGGTTGCAGAATACTGCATTGAGGTCATTTTTGCCCATTAATGTGTGAAATTAGTGTGCCCTTCTGTATAATGCTGTGTGTGTGGTGGGGGGTGGTGCAGTTTCCCCAGCAAAAGATTCTGGTTTCATTTTTTATTTACATTAAGCTCCGTATTGATATTGTCGATTATCTTTTGAAATAGACAGAAATCCATAAAGGTTTGCTTAACCTGTAACACTAAAAGCAGAGCTGTAGTGTAGTTCATAAATACCACTCTTTTATGAAAATGTTCTATGTAGTGGGGTTAAGCACTGATTTTTTTCTTAATTGTGCTGCATAAAGTGGAATGATTCTTGTAAACTTCTTAAAGAAAATAGTCAAAAATCTACTTTGACTTGTATGACTTGGAAAAAAAAATAATTTGTTGATCTTTACCACACTGAGTTTGTGTGTGCGTGATACACATACAGTCACTCTCAGGATGAACCAGCATCAGCAGTCTTCCTTGCCTGGTCAGTATTTTATCCCATTCTTTGACAGTAGTCTGGAAAATGCAGATTAGCTGCAGCTGCATTAATCTATATGTTGTTCATAATTTAAACAAAAGTCTGATGTAGAGGGTGTATTCATTGTGGGACTCATTAAACAATCTCTTTTTGATATTGTAATGTCCAAAAAAAGATGAGCGTCACTGATATTAAGAATATTTTCCATGAGATGGTTCACTTTAAGATGCATTAGTGCTAGGCAGTACATAAATCTAACCCCCCATTTCATTTGATTAATTTAAATTGTCACTGGGTGCTACTGAGGAAAGAGTCCCAAACTGAGTAACAGTATATGATGCTAAACCTAAGCTGTCACATTGTGACCTTGGACTTGTCATTGAAAATCCCACTGTCATAGCCATCTCTGCTGCAGAAATAACTTGAATCATAGCTCTGCTGAAAATTATACATCATCTGCTTTGGTATCCTAGGTAATACATTTAAGTCCAGTGTACCAGTCATCAGCACTGTTCATCATGCTGGAAGTAACTAACGTGGATTGTAAAATATAGAAACTTAACCACAGCGAAGACTTGAGAACTGATGAGCCCTTCACGGGAGATTTCAGCACAGGGAGTAGAAACATAAATTGAAGTTTTCAATGTGTTCTTTTCAAATCTGTCCAAATTTCATGAAAACAATTGTCATTGCTTTCTTGTATAAAATGCTGTCTGATGAAAAAAAATTAGTTATCGCAGTAATGTGCAAACTCGGCCGTGCTAATCGGTTGTAAATTATTGTTTTGTTGTAAATGACTTGTGTAACAAGCTTAGAGCATTACATCAAAGTGCAGGTAGGCTTTTTGAAAACTTAATATGCTTTTACCCTCCATAGTCAGAAGCAGTTAATGGCAGTTAAACTGTTACTAACTCAGGAGCCAGTGGCATATAAAATTGTCCTACAAATTCAAAGGGCACACATGGATATAAAATATACCTTTCTGATTATGCTGACATTTAATGGAAATGCTATCAAACCATTATGTAACTATCTGAAAGCCTTAATTTGTATCTGGGATCTATCCAAGCCAATAGGTGCAAGCCTTTCACTTTATTTCACAAAATGTATTAACCATATATGTAAAGATAGCAGAGTGTTCAGTGTGAGAATATGCAATATAGTTTAAAGCATAACTTTCCTTTTACAGCCAGTACTAGCTCATCTATTACATTGGGTACAGTTTTATGAAGGTTGCCTGTTTTATGTTCTAATTATTAATTATATTGTAAATATGATTGTTATTCATCAATGGTTCCAGTTACTTACCTAGAAGCTATACATCTATCTACATGTATTTATGGATGTGTGTTTGGGTGTATATAAAATATGCATATATAAAATTAGCAATTTGTTAATCAGGTGGGCCCACTGGACAGATCTCCCTTTTAGGAATAACCTAGGATCAATGTCTGGTGACTTGCTGTAGGTCACACAGTAGGCAAATGAGGGTTGAGGGAATAAAACAGACATGCTGCATATTAGTGCGGTTGCCTCTTAGTTCTGATTTAAGCACTTGAACTCAAAACTATTTTACATTAAGAAGGTTTGTGGTCTACACTCTTGTGGCAGGAGAGGTAGCTTACACTTTTCTGAGTTGGGAATTGCTGGTTGAAGGCTTACCGTGTTTGAAATTCTAAAGTATCTTTGTTCTACTTTAAGCACTTGTCACTCCAAACCAGTTATTTTCCATTAAGAAGATTCATGGTCTACACTGGTGTGGAGAGGATATCCCACACCCTTCTGAGTTGGGAATTGCTGGTGTAAGTCTTATTGTGCCTGTAATTGATTGGCTAGAGGGCTAGCTTGTTTAAAATCTGAGTCTGTGGGCCTGAGGTATTTGGCAACCATTCTACTTGAGAAGTGCGTTGCTGATTTCTGCTAAACTCTACAAAAGCTAAGACTTACATTGCCATATTTACTGTTTCAGCACTTTCTCCATATTGAGTGTTTCTGTGTTGAATATCTGCACTTTGTGACCCTTTTTATAGTCTTTAGTTAGCACTGTCTTGGTTCCAATTTAGTGAGAGTAGAGGGAACCTGAGTCATTTTCTCGCATTGGACTGTAGAAAGAAGAGTGCGCTCTTTCTGATTGGCCATGGTGCCTTTTTTTTTAATTGACTCTCCACTGCTATTCATGTTTCACAGCTATACAATGCTTGGCTCATGACCTACGAACTAGTTTGGTGACCATGCTACTTGAGAAAAGTGTTACTGCCGTCTTCTAAATTCTACAAAATGTAAGACTTGCATTACCATAGCCACTATTTTGGCACTTGTTTTGTGCATTGTATTTGTCACAGCTGCATTGATTGAGTTCTTTTGTTGTATATCTGCACATTTTAACCTTTTTCACAGTCTTTAGTTAGAACTGCCTCCATTCCACTTTAGTGAGAGAAGAGAGGGACCTGATTAATGTTCTGGCTCTGGATTGTGGAAGAGTGTGCTGTTTCCGATTAGCCACAGGGCCTTGTAATTTTTTTTTTTAATTGAAGCTCCTCTGCTATTTAAGAGCCACAGCTGCACAATGCTTGAGTCATAGTCTGAGAGCAAGCTAAAACTTATATTATCATATCCATTGTTTAGCACATGTTTTTCACATTGTTTTTGTTGAAGCTGCATTGATTATTTCTGTATTGAATATCTATACTTTTATCTTTACTGTCTTTAGTTAGAACTGTTGCTGTCTGCTCAGAAGTGCCAAGCAATCATATGCATAGATACTGGCGTCTCACAACCTAATTCCCCTTTGTAATCTGTGTAGATGCTAATGATGCCAAGTTATCAACAGAAAATTATTGATTTTTAACAATTGGCTTAGCTTGTGGTTTCAAGTCCAAGTGGGTACAATGTTTGACAGTCTGGGAGGATATGGTTGATAGACCGCACTGCTTTTCCAAGGATGTTCTGCTAGGCTTTCAGATATTGGCAAATACCTTTTTCACCCCCATAGCACTTTTTTTTGGGGAATGCCAAACCAATAAACACCCTGACTTAACTGAACCTATGAAGGGATATCTGAAGTTGGTAATGCTCAAGACTTGAAGTCTAAACAAGAAACTCCGCAGTCTGCAAGCCTTCCAGTCCCTGGAGAGTTTAGACATCTGTGTAGTAACAGAGCCATGGTTTAAAGTCACTGAAAGTACCCTGGCAGAGCAAGGTTATAATGCCTTTCATACCTTTACACCAGCTAATGCACAGGAGGGAATTAAAGGTAGAGGAGTCTTAATCTATATTAAAATCAATCTCATATTCAGACTAAAAGTGTATGGCCCACCTGGACTACACGTGCAACTCGCCATAAACAGGGATGTGTACCATATCTTTGCAACCTATGGGTCCCCCTCTATGTCCAAGAGAACCCATACTATCTGTCTCAATGTACTAGAATCTCTCACTGTTCAACCCAATATGATCTTCATGGGGGGGGTGGATCTCAGCTACCCCTTCATAGATTGGGAATCCTATATCACTTCTAATGCAGAAGCACAGCGATTCCTAAACTTGGTGAATACCAACATCCTGGAAATTTTGGTCGATTCTCCTACCAGGGTACAAGCATTCTTGAACTTGGACTCCTATAGAGGACTAATGTTCCTCACTCGATGTAATTGTCCTCACTTGTCATCTCTGACCTAGGGTAGTAATGGTTGAAATAAAAATTAAATCCTGGGAACCAGTGAAACAAAAAGCTTTTAGAAACTATTCTAAGGCTAACTTTTCTCTATTAAGTGACACCTTGGCTAAATTCCAACCCCAAACCCAGTAAATACCATAGCATATGCTGAGGTAGTGACAAATCCCTGTACAGCCATATTGATAGTATGATCAGGCACAGTTTAATCTATACAACTAAGACAAAATCAAAAGACAAGCCACCCTAGTAGAATCATAATCTTAATCGGTTATACAACAAGAGAAAAAAAAAGCTTGGCTAAACATAGGAGGAATAAAGCCCAACATACTAAAAGCCCTCTAAGGAAGCTCAGACAGACACCTAAGAATGTTAATTAATAAGTATTTTTGTACAATTACCTACAGGACTTCATCAGATAAAAATGCAAGTTAAAACTGAACTCATTACAAATCTATCCAATCAACATCTATTCTCAATTAAGAATGGTCTCATAAAGTGCTAGTGCTTGAAACTCTAGTAGTAAATAATATATATAAAAGCAAATTATTTAAAAACAATTTCTATAAAAATTCAAATTGTGGAAGAGTGTGCTAATGAGTTCAGTTTTAAATACTAGAGCTTGATACTTAGTCAACAGTCTGAAGAAGCATTTGCCATAAATGTGAAAGCGCTTACTGTTCTAACGGTGTACCGATCATTGTTATTTTGCATTTGATTAAACGGTTGCTTTTATTTGCCGTGGAGTGTCCTCATTTGGATTTATTGGAATACTATTTGTTGTTTTGCCGTTTTGAGACACTTTACCCCGTGAGTGGTTTTTGTTTACATTTATGATATTAGAAAACATTCCTTGAGCATGCGCTTGATTTTTCCAACATAAAAACTGGGGCAGTTTTAACAGAGGGTAGCATATATTGCCCCTTTACTAACACAATTGAGCTTACTTTGTATAATATACCTTTGCTCCTTGATATCAAATTAATCACAATTTACAATAATTACAGTGACCACATTTTAACATATCATTAGATTTGGAACTCATTGTAGGTCTCTCTAGTAAGTTCTTTATGTTGGCCCCTCTTCTGTACACTGTTCAAGGCTTCTCCCCCATTTTCTTTCTTGTTTCTTCATTGTTACTAAAATGGACCAATTATTTTCTAAAATAATTTTTATAATGTTACTTTCACTATTAAATGTAGTGATAAAAGCATTGCTATATAGTGTACTAGTACTAGTGTCTTGCCTCATAAAATATACTGGGGACAAGTGGTAGCCATCATTTTTGGGGGATAGAATGGGTACAAAGTGGTTACTATCTCTCATTAATTGCTTCAAACATCAGGTTGTTAACCATAGATTCAGGGTAACCTCTCTTTAGAAACATTGTTTTTATGAGGTTACACTCTAAATAAAAAAGTTACCCCTGGTAACCATTCTTGCTGACCTCACAGATTGCCTCTTTACCACTGCTCATTTTTGTGGTAAATGATGTTCATTAGTGTAGTGTAAATATGTGTTGGAAAAAGTGGCCTTCCTATATATTTATGAGTGATATGCTCTCTGTATTAAGTCTCTTTCCAATAACACATCAGCATAGGCATTGCTGTCTTCCTTTCTTTGTGGTATAAACTTAAACTTTGTACAGTTGTTAATATACTCTGTAAATGGCCAAATTATTTCCTTGCCATCTTTCCATGCAAAAAAGAGGTCATCCAGCCATCGTAAATAGGCAGTAGGAGTCCTTAAACTCTCCTTCAAATAGAAACTTGGTTTCTCATTGTATCATGAAAATATTTGCAAAAAGGGATCCACAAGCCAGTCCTATTTTTGCAGGAAATAATGCTGTTCATATATTATAAAATTATTCTTTAGTACCATTTCAAGCAGTTGCTCATATAAAGTTAGTTCTTGATTTTCCACTTGCTTTTTTTCTACGAATTCTCTAAACCATTCCAGGCCTACGTCATGGGGGATGACAGTGTAGGCCTACGTCATGGGGGATGACAGCGTAGGCCTACGTCATGGGGGATAAGTGTATAGGTCCTTAACATCCACTGTAATAAGACTATCGGTTTCATGGAACACTAACTTATTTATCTTACTGAGAAAATCCCAGGAATTAAAGCTATTTATACAGAGCCTTTTTCAACTGTTGTGGTGTTATTTTGTGGATTTACTTGGTTTCTTGGTCCTTGACTACGGAAGGCAATTGAGCTTCCCGACTGCTCTTTTCAGAACCAGGGATTGGAGAATAACAAAAAAGTGGGGAATTTTAACCCTACTAATTGAAGAATGTAGAGGATGGAGGAATTTTCAGCCCAGTCAACAACATTATGTAATGGATTGGATATCCAGCTAGCACAACAAAGCAGTAGAGGAGAGTTTTTCAGCAACAGCTGTGGGCTCAGTAAACAATTCTGATCTGCACAGTTCACTCAACAAGGTATGGGCCCAGAGACTCTACATTCTCAAGTTAACACTGTCCCAGTGTTAAATAAATGGTTATTTAATAATACTTATTTTAATGCACAACCAAGTTGTTTGAGACATACTGAGTGGCAGGGTTGAAGAGCTTCACTATAAACTGTTTTAAAATAAAAAAAAATTACAAACAGAAAATGCATATTTCATTGAGTGCGCAAGAATTAATATGGTTCTTAAGGGACTCTGATTTTGGCAATATCTTATGTGTCTTGAAAAAGACTCTGTTTTACACAAACAACTGTTAACTATGTAAACAGGGCTGTAAATACATGGAAGTTTTAGTAAAGCAATTCAAAACTAATCAACCAGCTTGTTGCAGAAACAAATAAGAGACAATCTTATTACTAATGACTTGAATAATCAAAGGTATAAATTTGAGCATGCCAGAATTTTTTCCAGCATTGATGTGCAGATTCCCAACATAAAAAATATAGAAAGTGGGGAAAAAATGGGAAGAGACAGAAATGAATACTCCAAAGGCACTGCCTATCCTGAGCCACCTGTTTCTCAAACCTGGGGGGTAGTAGGGCAATTACACAGAGAAACATAATCAGCATATCCAGTATAATGTGAATATGAATTATACAGCTGCCCAGGATGAAAGTGATGGCAGAGAACCCCCCACCCCTTTTCACAGCAACAATCAGAACTTCCCCCCTTTATGGAGTTCTGAAAGAATAAGAGAGAGAAATGTGAACAACCAATGGAGGGAACGGAATCTACCCCAACCTTACATCCTGGCCTCCTAGGTGGAATCAGTGGAAGGTCAGGAACACAGCACAAACATAACCCCATGGGAGAACCTACTATCATCGCTAGAGGATGATGGAAATATGAAAGATCATGAACATTTTCAGAGACCTTGTTGTAACATCATCACAAACAAAGCAGGGGTCTTAAGTTTACAATTATTCTTCATTTGATATGGACACTAAAGTGGTCCACCTTTTAGCGGAAGGTATGACTTTTGTACCATTTTAAAGAGCTAATATAGCTGATTTCCTTATTGAATGAAAACAATGCACTAGGAAACTTAATTTTAGTACATGTTGAATGCACTGACTCCTGTTTTTTCTCACTTTAAGGGTATCTAGTACTTTTAACTCCCACCACATCCAATGATACAACTCTGAGATACTTTGTGAATTAGATTTAAGAAATAATTGTCGCTTGTCAGGTCAGGATAAACCAGACGAACATTTGTGGGTTCTGTATAAGCAGCTTTATTACACATTATTATTATTAACACATCAGAAATGAGGCTTTATAACTTAAACTTATACACATACTACTGCACTCATACATGTTAACACTCTGGCTGTTCTCTCAAAATGGCACTGCTGCCTGCATGTCCTCAGTATTTATAATCACATGCTACATCTGGAAATGCTTCTTAAAGGTACATAAACACTCTGTGATCTACATCCTCCCTCTGAGAAATGTTCCTTATATGAAAAGACAGTATTCAATGACATGCAATTTACAGAAGAAATCTTTTGACATACAGAATTTAACTGACATGCAATCATACAAAATTAGACACAGAAAACAACGGTGTCCAAATTGCTGTGCATTTTACACTTGCTATAGAAATTCGACCTGACCGTGTAACATAAAAGTTAGAGTTGAATCTAGCAACAGGGACTGTCTTCAAGAAATGTTCAACGTTGGGGACATCTGGGACATCATCAGGAATGTAACTGGATGCTGCATCATGTTATATTGTACAAACATTGTCTGGGCTGCTCTGAGATCTAGAGTCTGTATCACAGGTACAATACTGCGATATTGTTTCTGATACAGGAAGTAGTTTGCGTTTTCTCCTGTACTCTCTACCCTCAGATTCCACTAAGGATCTCTGCTCAGTACATATACTTCTCACTTGACCAATTTCATCAAAGCCTTTCACCATTTGCATCCTCAGTCTTTCCTTCTTACACCACCCAGGTGCCCCCAACCTGGTCTACCTACACCAAATAAATACCCATGCTTCTTTGAATGGATGAAGAAATCTGCTTGTTTTAGAATTGGACTTGAGAAGAATGCTTTTTAAAAAGTTGGGCTTTGATTACTCTGTTGTTTTTAGCATTAGGCACCAACAAACTAGAAGTGATGGGCAAGGCTGTTCTGGTTTGCCTAGATAGTCTCTGAGCAGGCGAGCCAAGTAGGTTGTCACGGGGTATATTTCTGAGATTAAGTAAATTCGAGAAGATATCGGTATTGTCATGCTTTGACCTCTCTAGTAATTACTTTGCACTCTGTACTGCACGTTCAGCAAGGCCGTTTGACTGAGGATATTTAGGACTGATAGTAACACGGATAAAGTCCCACTCTTTAAAAAATCTCTGAAACAATTAACTGGTAAACTGAGAACTGTTGTCAGAAATAACTGTGTGGACTGGGCTGCGAAATGGTTTCATCTTGTTAATAACAGCACTAGACATTAAGTTATGTAGCAAATCGATCTCAAACCAGTTTGAATAAGAGTCTACCAACAATAAGTAATACTGATTGTTCAACTCAAAAATATGTCAGTTGCTATTGTTGACCAAGGTAGTTCAGGAGTTTGGCTTAGCTGAAGTGGCTCTTTTTGTACTGTTGCACACTGAACAACAAGAAAGCACTTTATCAATGTCTTTTGCTAGGCCAAAATAATACTAGTTCTCTTGCCCTTCTTTTGGTAGAATTGGAACCTGGGTTGCCATTATGCAAAATCTGGATGCATTCATGTATTCATGTTGTAAGGAAGTAGGAACAATAACTTTTGGACCTTTAAAAATGATACCATCAGCATCTCATCATTGTATGGATAATAAGATTGTACTTCTGGTGGTACACAGTATTGCTTTGATGGCCATCCTACATTGATGAAGTGATTGAGCTTTTGCAAAAATGGATCAGTCTTTGTATGATCTCTCAGCTCTTCAAGTCTTGTGGCAGAAAAATGATGCACTTCTATGACATCAAAGTCAAAATTCTGTGCATCAAGCTGTTCCATAGTATTTCTCTGCATCGAGCTGTTCCATAGTATTTCTGGGCAATCTGGGTAGGGCATCAGCCAGATAAAGAAGTTTACCCTTTCTATAGAAAATTTGAAATTGTACTTTTGAAATTTAAGCATCATTCTTTGTAGTCTCGCTGGAGCGGAATGCATAGGCTTTTTTAAAATAGTGACTAGAGGTTGATGGGTCAGTTTCTATATAGATTTCTTGGCCATAAATATAATCCTGGAACTTTGAACATGTGAACAGAATTGCCAAATGTTCCTTCTCAGTTTGAGCATACTGCATCTCAATTTGGGAAAGAGTTCTAGATGCATAGGCAATAGATCTGTCCTCTTGGAGAATAACTGTGCCAAGACCAAACGTTGAAGAATCACAGGAAAGAACTACTGGTTTGTGGACATCATAGTATCTTAATGTGGGTGTGTTAGCAATTTTCTGTTTGAGGTCATCAAATGCTCTCTGGTGGTGGTCTAACCATGACCATACAACATTTTTGCATGTCAGCTATCTTAAAGATGTGGATAACTCACTAAAGTCCAGGATAAATATGCCCAAATAGTTAACCTTACCAAGAAAATGCTGTAAGGCTTGGACATTGTCTGGAGCTGGCATCTCAAGAATGGCTGCTTGTTTAAAAGGATCTGATCAGAAACCTGTACTGGTAAATAAATGGCCAACATAAGTAACTCCTAGTAGTATGAATTTGCACTTAAGAGGATAGAGCTTTAAGTTCACTTTACGCGCTCTGTCCAGACCTTTACTGATGTTTTTGTCATGCTCTGCTTTGCCATCACCTCCAACCAGTAAATCATCAATTATTAATGCACATGGGTAGCTTGAAAAAAATTGCTGCATTGCACACTGAAAGACTTCAGTGGCAGAATTTATTCCAAAAGGCATCCTGAGGAATCTGTATCTACCAAATGGGGTACTGAATGTAGTCAGTAGTGAAAATATGTGATCAAGCATCACCTGCCAAAATGAACTTTGTATCTAAGACAGAAAAAACAGTGGCATTTAGCATGAGGGCTGCAATCTCTTCTAATGTACACATAGGATGATGAGGTCTTTTTTGATGCCTTGTTCAAGTCTCTTGGGTCAATGAATATTTTGATTTCATCTGAATTTTTCTTATGAGCAGCTACCATGGAAGATACCCACTCAGTTGGTTCTTTGACTGGACAAATCACACCTTGCTGTGTCATTTTATCTAACTGGACTTTGTCTTGCATAGCTATTGGAACTCTTCTTGCTAGTCTGACCACTGGACTGACCTCTGGGTCTAGTTTCATGGAGTGTGCAACTGGAAATTTGCCTAGCTTGTCATAGAAAACATTATCATACTCTGAGAAAATAGCATCAGTAAAGATGGAACAGGGACATGTGCTTACATGATGTACTTCTTGGGTAAAAGAAATCAGTTCATTCTCAAACTGTCTCTGAGACCTAATAATGACTGCACAGGTCTTCTGACTACATAAAATTGCAAGTTGTAACTGCTTCCAGCTGAATAGCATAAAAGCATTACTGAGCCTTCGGTTTGAATCTCTCCACCTCCATAACCAACAAGCTTTGCACAATTACCCAAATTAAGTTGCTCACCAGCCATCACTTTAACAAATGTTTCTTCTGACATTACATTGCACTTTGAACCAGTGGCTACTTTGGGCTCTGCCACTGATCAGGACAGTGCAAAATACTTTGTTCTTGGTCAACAAATCCACTGCATTAAACTTTTCACTGACGACTGACGCACTATCTACATAGAAAGTGGGGTTGCATCTTTCTACATGATTAACTTGCTTTTTTGAGTGACTTTGCTCAATATTAGAATAATGCTTGCTTGATTTAAAAATGGTTCCATTTTTTATGGAATTGTTGATAGAATGCTAAGCACTCTTTTAGACTGGCTCCACAATTATGATCGTTAAAAATGAGACTTGACTTGGGGTTTGCTGACTCACTCTTGTACTGCACTGAGTATGGTCCTTTTACTGAACTTGCTAGAAAGCTCTGGGTTTTCTTTGCCCCACCTACAGGGGTTGCTGCTGTCATGTGATTAGGCCTGTTTCTGCTTGCCACATATTGCATGCTGTCTGTTAATTGTAGAGGCAGTGGAAACCATGCTTTTATCACTTGTAAGCATAACTGTGTGCCTTCCTGTGAGCTCATGGATTTGACAAATCTCTATGGCTTTGCTCAATGTTAAATTACTGTCACAAAGCAAAATCTTTCCCACCGCAGCACTGTTAACACCAGACACCAGCCTGTACTTCATTAGCTCATCTTTCAAGTCACAACATCTGCATGTTTTAGCTTTATTTTAAGTCAGTGATATAAGCTGCAAAAGTTTCACCTGGCTTTTGGTCTCTTGTAGAAAATAAGTGCCTCTCTGATGTAACATTTGTCTGGGGGTTGCAGATTTCTCTAAATTTATGTTTTAAGCATCCCTTGATTCAGCCGGTACCACAATATGACCATTTCCCCCTCTCCTGCATATACTTCTGGTGCATACACAAATTAATGCTCTCTTTTGATAGCTTCTGACTCAGCTAAGTAAAGCAAAATGAATGTCTTCATACATGCATCTTTGACAGAAAAACATGCTTGTATGAAAATATCATATTCCTGCTCAAATACTCTCCAGTTTTCTGCTATATTGTGATCAATCACAAGTGGACCTGGTCTGCAAAATGCCTCTGCCATATAAACACACAGTTGTGAAGGTGCTTGGAATTGTGTACAAATATATACACACACACACACACACACACAAAAAATATATATATATATATGATATGTAGATTCACTTTATAATCTTGGAATACTAAAAGGTTGAATTTCAGTATCTCGAGACCACAAAGTCGAATCTTCAAAATAGCGAAAGTGCATAATCGCAAATCCAACTAAGTTGAATTCATGGTTATGGCTTTACATTACGTGATGTGTAGTGTACTGTCTGGATGGTGTCCGGTGTAGAATGTGGATTTAGGTGGAATTTAAGGTAAGTGAGTGAGTGTTTTGTAACAGTTTTGGGTAGGTGTTTGATTGTATGGGAGTGTGTTTGTAAGTTATACATGTGGGTCAGGGTAGGCAGGTAATAGTATGAATGTTTAAGTGTTGGATGTGGTGATGTTTGTATGTGTGTGATTTTGTGTGTGTGTGTGGGGGGGGACTGTAGAATGTCGAGGTGTGGGTTTACTGTCTTTTTCTGTTTGTGCAACCTTGGAGTTGGTATATATAAGTGAGGGGGTGTGGTGTTATATGCGTGTGTGTGTGTTTTGTTTTGTTTTATTTTTGTGGGTATTGTGGTGTATGGGTTGTGTTCATGATTTGAAGTTTAGCAGTTTTGGCCTGTCGGTGTTTTGTGGATTCAACTTTATGGTCTCGATATACTGAAATTCGACCTTTCAGTATTTTGAAATTATAAAGTGAATAAATATATATATATATATATATATATATATATATATATATATATATATAATGTCAGAACTTTATACCAGTACTTGTAATTATGCCCAATAGCACAATGAACTCTCTGAAATAACACAATTTTGCCAAATATGTGTCTGTAGCACAATAACACAGTCTGAAATCACTGTACTTTATGAAACCACTCATCAGCATAAGAAATACATTGAAATAACTGTAGTTTGTGAATAAACTGTGTACTGCAGACGATGCTCAGAGTAAGAAACATTTGGAGATGAATGCACTCTGCAGATAAACTGTACACAACACACAAACCCTTCAGAATGGCTATACTTAGTGAAATAACTCCACACAGTATAAAAAACACTCTGAAATTGCTAAAGGATAATGTTGTCCAAGCTGCAAAATCCTTTACTAATGCATTCTACAGACACCTACAAGAATGCATGGATCATGCTATCCCACACAACACAAAGACTCACTCCTCCAAGAAAAGGAAACCAGTCTGGTGGACTCCTGCCATAAACATGCTATACAGTAGCAGGAGGAAACTAGTACAGAAAACGGTAAAATAACAAGAAGGGGAAGACATCCCTCATCAGTATCAGAAAGAAACCACGATCCCTCATAAAAATCATCCAAGGCAAGTTTCAAAAGAAAAATTACCAAGGACACCAAAGATAACCACAAGGCATTCTTTAGCTATGTCAAGAATCTAAGTGGCAATGCTCAGATCTGCTCAGAGCTAGTGAAGAATGGTACAAAATACACTGAACAGACCGATATTGCCAACATCCTAGTAGACCGATTCAGTGCAAACTTCACCCCCCTCTCACCCCCAAAAGGGCCCATAACCATACCAGAAAAATGTAGAGCCCCTGAAATCACAGACACTCAGGTTAAAACAGCCCTCTCCAAAGCCAAAAACATGGCATCAATGAGACTGGACGGTGGTCCCAGGCTGTGTCCTACACAAGGTCAAAGACTAACTAAACCCTCACCTAAACACACTGTTCAAAATCAGCCTGTCCACAGGTTATGTACCCATAGAGTGGTGCACAGCAATGGTTATTCCACTCCACAAAGGTGGAGCCACAACAGAACCCGGGAACTATCTTGCTTGGTCTGCAAGGCATATCATCATGGAACTGATTAACAGAGACATTGGGAACCTCCAAACACTGGACCCTACCCAGTTCTGCTTTAAGGGCAGGTCATGCCTCCTAAACCTGGTGGACATCTTTGAGACATTTACCAAGGCAATAGACAAAGGAAAGGTGGTACACACAGCCTACCTAGACCTCACAAAGGCCTTGACACCATTCCCCATTCTGGTATTATAGACAAGCTCACCAGCCTGAACATAAACCACTATGTCATAAGATGGGTTGCCAACTGGCTCACGGACAGAACCCACATGGCAAGAGTTGCAGGAGCTAGGTCTGACTCTAAACCAGTTACAAGTGGCATTCCCGAGGGCTCAGTCCTAGGACCCCTCCTGTTAGGCATATACCTCTCAGAGGTACAGGCAAGCACAGGAGGACTATGGCTGACTAAGTTTGCAGATGACTGCAAACTAGGGGCTATAAGTGACTCTCCGGTTGACACAGACATCCTCCAAAAGAGTCTTACTGAGACAGATACCTGGTGTCAAAATCATGGCCTCAAGATAAATGCCAAAAAGTGCATAGTTATCCCCTTTGGAAAAAGCAAAGTACCCACAAACTACCACATAGGTGGTAGTCACCTAAATATGGAAGACATAATAAGGGATCTGGGGACCCAAGCAGATAGTAATCTCTCCTTTGATAATCACAAAGTGGTTAGAAAATCCTACTACGTGGCCCACCTTATCACAAAAGGGTTCGCATTCAGATCAAAAGAGGTCATTGTGCCCCTCTACTCATCGCCCATCAGACCC
>NC_056747.1:487804671-487809671 GCF_019279795.1 Protopterus annectens
GGAACTTGCAGACTTTGGATCCAACCCAGTTTGGCTTTGTCAAAGGCAGATCATGCCTTTTAAACTTGGTTGACTTTTTCGAGACAGTCACCGAGGCCATTGATGAGGGAAAGGCAGTCCATACAGCCTACCTTGACCTGGCAAAGGCCTTCGACACAATACCCCACTCAGGTATCATCAAAAACTCATCAGCTTGAATGTAAACCCATACATCACAAGATGGGTTGCAAACTGGCTAAGTGACAGAACCCACAGGGTCAGAGTTGCTGGAGCCATGTCAGACACAAAGCCTGTCACAAGTGGTGTCCCACAGGGCTCAGTCCTGGGTCCCCTCTTGTTCGGCATCTACTTTTCTGAAGTACAAGCAAACACAGGAGGGTTATGGCTGACAAAGTTTGCAGATGACTGCAAACTGGGCGCCATAGTCGAAAACACATCTGACACAGTTATCCTTCAGAAGGGCCTCACAGAAACGGATAACTGGTGCCAGAGCCATGGCCTAAAGTTAAATGCCAAGAAATGCATAGTCATACCCTTTGGGAAAAACAAGGTTACCCCTAGCTACCATATAGGTGGCAATCCACTGAGCACAGAAGAAGTCATTAGGGATCTGGGGACCCAGGTTGACAGTAGCCTTTCGTTTGACACTCATGTTGCTAAAGTAGTTAGGAAAACCTTCTACATTGCCCACCTGATCATGAAGGGATTCACATCTAGATCAAGGGAGGTCATCGCCTCTGTACTCATCACTCATTAGACCTATGATTGAGTACAATGCCCCATTCGGAATATATCTGACCAGACACCTGCAGCAGCTGGAAAGGCCCCAAAAGTTCCTCACCAAAAGGATAAAGGGTCTCAAAAATATGTCTTATGCTGCCCGACTGAAAGAACTCCAGCTCTATTCAGTCTCATACCGCTTGCTCAGAGGTGACCTGTGCCTGACATATAAGGCCATGTCAAACCCTGATTTGATGAATATGCTTCACCTCAAAAAATCTAGATCCCTCAGAACCACAAGGGCGGGAGACTTAAACCTTGACACGGTTATTAATAGAACATGCTGGAGGGACAGATTCATCACCCAGAGACTCCCTATGCTGTGGAACAAAATCCCGGTACATGTGAGGCAGAGCACCTCGCTGGCCTTGTTCAAGAGGAATCTTGACCAATGGATGGGGGATCGCAGATATACCCCAGGGATTACTTCAGTGTCACTGCTTGACAGAGGCACAGCAAAATAATAGGCATAGTTTTATTCAAACTAAAGGGGTGGCGAAAGCCAAATAACTATGGGCTAGGCTTATAAATGCCCTTGGGCAGATAGCCTAGTATGAACCTATGAACCTATGAACTTATTTCCATATTCAGGCTTGTATTTGGGTCTAGTGTTTGTGGAGGCTGTGTGTCTGAGCACATAATTCAGGGACATCTTGTTTTAGCCAAAGCCATCAGGCATTTCAGTGAGAATTGTTTGAGGTCATTGGCTGACTGAGGTCTCCTAGACTTCAGCTTAGACTAAGCACCTCATTGGTTCTTTTGAGATTTCTTTCTTAAAAGCTGTCTCAGGTTTCAACTTTCTGTTACCTAAGAAGCTCAATTGTGAGTGTTCAGCCATTTTACAGTGAGCTAATCGAAGGAAGGACACTCGGCAAACTCGTAGCCACAATATATAACATTAAGTATCCTGTTTTTGTTTATTTTGTTCTTTATTTCTTTGTTGTTTATAGCACTTTGTGTAATGTGTATTTTTTCTAGCTAGTTTCACTGTGTGAGGTGTTAACTGTAAATTGTCCACTCTTATTAAGCATCTGTTGGGTTGTTTGTTTATGATAACTTGTTGCAGTTAAACTCTTTCTTTCTAGTGGCTCCTTTAGCTGTTTAAAACTTTCATTTAAAGGCTCACTGCTGCTTTTCAGCTGTGAGTAACCTTTCTGCAGTTTGGTGGCTTTGCAGTTGCCCGCCCCTAGTGTAAATTTGATCTGGGACCCTCCTCCCAGTCTATTGTCATTACCTCATTCTACCCAGTACAGGGAGAGCATTTGAGAAGGCCAATCAGCTTATTTTCTGCTACTCCTTTCTCTCTTCAAAAAAAAAAAAAAAAAAATGTATCTGCTTTTACTGTATTTGTGTTTTTTCCTACTTTATTTTGCTTTTGCGTCATCTTAAAAGTACTCAGTTGTAGTTATTACGGCTTGGTGTAACTCATTGTAAGCCTTTTAGTTTAAGCACCTGAGCTTCAGACCAGTTTTACATTAGGAAGGTTTGTGGTCTGCACTGTAGTGGCAGAACAGGTAGCTTACATCCTTCTAAGTTGGGAAATGCTGATTGAGGGCTCAGTGTCTGTTATTCTAAAAGTGTATTAATTTTGGTTTAAGCACTTGGGCTTGAGGCCAGTTATTTTACATTAAGAGGGTTCATGTTCTGCACTCTTGTAGGAGGAGAGGCTGGACTCTGTCCTGAGCTGGGAATTTCTGGTTAAAACTTATAGTGCCTGCATATTTGAACTGCTTCTTACTGAAATTGGTACACCTCGTTTGCTGTAGCATAGACTAGATCCAGGCCTGCTGAATCTAGCTTTGTTTGTATAACTTGAGCACTAATTCAGGCATTCTTTAAAGTATTCAGTTGTATTTAATCAAGTTACTACCAGCAGTAATAAAGTGTAGCTATCATTTCTTAGTCTTTTGGATTAAGCACTTGGGCTTCAGACCAGTTGTTTTACATTAGGAAGGTTTGTGGCCTGCACTGTGGTGGCAGGACAGGTAGCTTACATCCTTCTAAGTTGGGAACTGCTGATTGAGAGCTCAGTGTCTGTTATTCTAAAAGTGTATTAGTTTTGGTTTAAGCACTTCGGCTTCAGGCCAGTTATTTTACGTTAAGAAGGATTGCGGTCTGCACTCTTGTGGGAGGAGAGGCTGGACTCTGCCCTTCTGAGCAGGGAATTTCTGGTTAAAGCTTATAGTGCCTGCATATTTGAACTGCTTCTTACTGAAATTGGTACACCTTGTTTGCTGTAGCATAGACTAGATCCAGGCCTGCTGAATCTAGCTTTATTTGTTTGCTTGTTGTTTCTTTATTTCCCTGAAATGCTAATTCCACCTAAAATGCGGCCTTTTAGCACTTCTGTGGATCCCTAGTGATATCTGCATTGCTTACTGTACTTATTTCCTTGTTTCACTAGAAAGAAAGTTACTGTTTGTCGTTTTTGCATTTAAGTTACCTGTAACACATTGCATTTAAGGTACCTGGCACTTGCTCACTAAAGCAATTATATAAGTCAGCTCAAAAAATTAAAAGGACTACACCCTCACAAACTCCCCTTGAGTACCTTGTTCCCCATTGGCCCTTTTTTTCAATTATAAAGGAATTCCCAATACTATTCTAGCATGTCCAAAGGTCAGTTGTCAATCTCCTCTCTGGTCCAGCTGGTGAATCTGGGAATCTTGAGGCAATGTTACAACTGCCTCATGTACACAGACAATCCTCTCCTCCTCCCAACAAATTCCAACACATGTGAGAGATGCAACCATATAGCCAAACTGGAGGCTAAGCTCTCTCAACTCAGTACTGGCGTAACCAGTCAGGAGGATAAGGAAACCACACTCACTACAATTCCTGTCTCACATAGACCTACCACGACAACAAACCAAACACATAAACACACAAAAACATACTCGGAGGCTCTAAATAAAAATCTGCCTAAGCAGCAGAGACCTCCAAAGCAGACACCCAAGCAACCGCTACCCCAAAACAAAACATGTGCAACACATAGTTCACAAAGCCAGTGTGCCGAACAGTCACAGCCCTTAATGCTAAACAACACACCTGATACACTTGTAATAGGTGACTCTATCGTCAGGCACACTGACGTCCCGCTCACCAGGCTGAACAAGGAGAAGGTCACGGTGAGCTGCCTGTTGGGTGCTAGGATCCGCCACATAACACAAGCACTCAGGTCACTCCAAGGCAAGTACAAATATGAATCAGTCATTGTCCATGCTGGTGTGAATGACCTGAGACGTACCTCCCTGGACTACATGAAAAGAGACATAGAGGAGCTCTGTGAGCATGTAGCCCAGGCCGGTATGACCCTGACCTTGAGTAGCATCTTACCCTCACCAAGAATGATGCCACAATATGAAGGCAAGATGATCAATTTCAACAATTGGCTTAAGTGTTGGTGTCATTCAAAGGGGATCCAATGCGTGTCAGCCTGGGATAACATGCTCGACAAGCCACGATGCTTCGCTAGGGACGGCTTGCACCTGTCACCCCTGGGCTTTCGGGTATTGGCAAAGGCTCTTGCTACCCCCATAGTGCTTTTTTAGGCAAGGCTCAAAAGACAAACCCACCTCCATAGGTATCACAAGGGATAAGAAATTAAGAGTAATGCTACTCAACGCCAGAAGTCTAAACCTCAAGATGCACGCACTCAAAACTCTCCTTAGCATGGAGAACATCGATATATGTGCAGTAACAGAAACCTGGTTCAAGGCTCCCGAGAGCACTCCAGCACTACCAGGTTATACCTCATACCATGCTTTTCGGCCCCAAAACTTGGACCAAACCACAAAAGGAGGAGGAGTATCAATATTAGTCAAAAATACCCACTCCTCCACGTTGGTGGCACAGCACGAAGCATCAGAGACTATCCATGTGCAACTAACTGTGGGTAAAACTGCCTTCCAGTTTATAGCCTGCTACAGACCACCCTCCCAAACACAGGAACCCCACTTGGCCTTCCTGAGAATACTGGAAAATATGAAGGTCTCCCCAAACACCATTATATTGGGTGACTTCAACTACCCAGACAGACTGGGAGCATTACTCTAGCTCCAACACCCTAGCCCAAAGGTTCCTAGAATTTATAAACTCAAATGCTATGGAACAACTTGTTACCACTCCCACAAGAGGGGAAAACATACTGGACCTGATCATCACCAACTTGAGGACACTCTGCTCCAGACCAGAAGTGTATCCCTCACTGGTAAGATCAG
>NC_056747.1:487817171-487824671 GCF_019279795.1 Protopterus annectens
AAACCCAGTATGAAAGCTAGAGATTGCTGCCAACTAAACTCTAATGGTTGTAGAGCTAGCTCCTTCATTAAAAACTGTTGCCAAAAATTCAAGAACACTTTGTACAGGGGCTGAGAAGAGATTGATATGTTACTGATGTGCCAAAAAAGCAAGCCTTTTCCATTTACTTCTGTAAAGTTTTCTTGTAGACGCTTTATGGGAAGATAAAAATATGTGACAGACAGCGGGAGAGAGCATTGGTAGTCTGGCTATTAAAGGAAGTAGAGAAACCATGCTGTTAGCTTACATTTTGAGATATGCAGATGAAGCATGCCTTTCAGGTGAGATAGGAGGTCTGGAATCAGATCCAAAATCCAAGGTGTGGGTAAAAAAGATGAGGCCAAAGAAAGTGGGACCAAATTTGCTGAGGCCAGTAAGGTGCAATGAAAATGACTTTGCTCTTCAAACAGAGACCGTAGGGCCAATCATGGAGCAAAGCATACCTCAGTGATTTCCCCAGATGGGGTTATCAGGGCAAAGAAGCTGCTGCACTTGTTATTTTGGTGAGTTGCAAAAAGATTGCAGCAAGGCTGGCCATGTTGACAGTCATTTCTGCCACTTTCATGTTGAGAGACCACTTATGAGGCAATAGAATTGACCTGTTCAATTTTATCTGCTATCATGTTGGACTTCCCCAGAATGTGCATTGCTATCACAAAGTGGTTGGAAGAGATTGCCCATTGCCACACTCTGAGGGCTTCTTGACACAGGGAGTAAAACTTTGTTACTCCTTATTTGTTGATGTACCAAACTACTGACATGTTGTCCATCTGAACTGCATTTGTCCCAAAAGGGAAGACAGTCTTGGATGGCCTGCAACACTAGGAACAGTGTCTCATTTCAAGGACATTGATATGTGTATTGGTCTCCTCAGGGAACCAAGTGCCTTGGACTGTTTGGGTGGACCCTTCCACCCAATCTGGGATGAGTCCATGGTCACTATGGCCTTGGGCTGAGGGAGAATGAAAACATGGCCTTGTAGAATATGATGTGATTGAATCCACCACCAAAGGTGCCTTTTGCATGCCTGAGTGATTCTTATTTGGGCTGGCATGTTCATAAAGAATCAACCACTGTGTTGGTAGCATCCACTGAAAAACTTTTATGTGACATTTTGCTGGAGGAGCTAAAATTGTGGACACTGACATTGATCTTAAAGCTTGAAGAATCATTTGGACTGAGATTCTGGTACTGTAAATTATCTTTTTGATCTGAAATCTGATAGTCCATACTCTTCAGAGAGGAAGAGAAGCTGTCACTGTGATCGCGTTGAAAACTGCTCCTATAAATTCCAGTGTGTGAGATGGTTCTGAAACATGTTGTAATTTATGTCCCCAGGTGGGAGGAAGTCTGGAGTACCTGACCCATGCTCTTATTAGTAGATGACTGGTCGTGGTAGTAATGAGCCAGTTGTCTAAATATGGAAACACTTGGAATCCTTGCAGTCTCAAGTGAGCTGCTTCCACTGTCATGCTTTTGGTGAACACCCTGGGGACTGTGCTGAAGCCGAAGGGCAGTGATCTGAACTAGTACGGACTGGTTTTCAGCCAAAATTGTAAATACCTTCTGGATTGTCTGTTCATATTTATGTGATGTAGTATGCATCATGAAGGTCTGCTGAGCACATCCAGTTGTCCTTGCACAAAAAGGGCAGAATGGACTGTGCTGTGACCATTCAAAACTTTGTGTGTTAAACTTACTTGTTCAAGTTCCTGTGATCCAAAATCGGTCTCCAGTACCTTGTTTCTTTGGCACTAAAAAGAATCTCGAGTATGTTCTGGATTCTATCTGGCCTGATAGGACCTCTTGGATGACTCTTTTTTTTCTAGCAGCTTTCATATTTCTAGTGCTGCTGCTTTCCTCTGATTGTGTGGAACATCAGGAAACTTGCATGAAGTTGGAGGTAAAAGGGAAAAGGGACTTGTATAACCTCTAGCAATAATCCTGTGCACCCACAAATCTTTTGTGATATCTAACCAGGCTCTCTTTTGCAAGGATAATTGACCCATGATTGCCTCCACAGCAGGCCATTCTGGCCTCCTGTCAGGAGCATTGGCAGGGTCAGAGAAAGAATCTCTAGACCCTTGGTTTTGTGGGCATCCTCTGCCACATGAATGGCATCTTCAATTTGAGATCCCCCATCTGCCTTAATTGGAACTATCTCCATGTGGATCTTTTAAAGGACCCTGGCATTTCCTGAACCATTTTTTTTGCCTCATCATTGGTTACTGGACAAGGTCCTTTGAGGTGTTGAAAAATGAAAATCCACAGCAGAGAAGGTCTTTTATCTTTCTCACACCTGGGGAGTGTGTCCTTCACATTTGAGCTGAATAAGGAGGTTCCATCAAAGGGAGCATTGATGAAACAGGACTGGAAGGGCTCCACAATGTCACAAAAGTGTATCCAAGCATGGTTCCTAATGGAAATACCTGAAACTGCTGCCCCTGAGGTACCCTCTGCTGCAAGAGAGATGAGCATCATGGATGAATTAGAAATGGATTGTAGGGTCACCAACTGTGAAGCCACAGAAGCCCGAGTTCTCAGCAGTAGTGATCTCAGAAAGGGATTTTGACAGTTCCTATATCAAGTCCCTTTGTAATCTGGTAAAATGTGCCAGGTAGTTCAGTGGTCTAAAGGTGAAGGTCACCGAATCATACACACACTTCCTAAACCTGCCCAAAACCCTAGACTCACTGTTGGAGGGATGAACAGAGGAGCTTTGCTCTGCTGGGTTCTTCTTGGTGGCTGCCACCATGACCATTGCATCTATAGGCACTTCCTTGCTCCAACACTCCCTTCCTACAAGTGATGCCAGAATCTGATCTGGTCTTTTGGGGATTGGATCAACTGTGTGAGGATCCTTCCACACCCACCTAGCGATAAAATCATTGAGCTCATCAGTGAGTGGAGTTACCCAGGAAGTAGATGAAGCCAGACTCTCACCAAAAGTCTTACTTTGTCAGGGGCCAAAGAATGTAGTTTGCTTTCAGAATAGGGTCACACCATATCAGGATGTTTCCTATCAGACTTGGTAGCATCCTTAAGAATGTTAGTCGAATGCATACCACTCGGCAGTTAATGCAAAAGATTAAGGGTCTGAGCTGTTAAACTGCTCCTATTGTCATGAATACAGTGTTTGGATATTTCTATCTCTATTTGGATATGTTGTGACTCTGAGCATTTGACCATGCGGTGATCCCAGGTTGTGTCCAATGGGCATTGGACTTGCCTGGTTAACAGATGTACATTGTAGTACACCCTCCACACATACACACACAGACACACGCAAAAAAAAATGCTGAGCAGGGTTAGTGGTCCTGTGAATCCTTTTTGGTGAGGAAGAATATTTTGATCAGTGGGCCATTATTCAGTGTTAGATTGATTCTAAGTATTCCCAACCTTGATGTCTTCAAGGGGTACATGAGCAATTTGTCATCCTATTCCTTATCTACATATGCAGTGGGAAACTTTTAGAAAGTAAAAAAAAAATTTTTTTAGAAAGTAAAAAATTATTAATTAAAAGTAACGGCTTTTATAATTGTGACACCAAAGGAGTGGTGTATCTGGCAACCTGTAGTAAATGTCCCTCCTGCTATGTAGGAAAAACTGAAAGAGAACTAAAGAAAAGAATATACGAACACCCTTATGACATTTTAAAGGAAAAAGAGACAAATGCTTTGTTTAAACATAGTAGAAATTGTGTGGGTTGCAGATTTCAGTTTTTTGTCCTCCAACAGGTTAAACAGGATGCTAGGGGTGGTAATTGGGAAGAGATTTTGGAGAGTAGGGAACTGTGGTGGCAGATACACTTAGAAGCAGGTAAAAAACCTGGCTTAAATGATTTTTTAAGCATAGTATCCTTGTTGAAAATAAAAGCTAATAAAATTTCAGTGTAGTAAGTGGTTTTCAACACCAGATGGCGTTTATATTGTATTGTATTTAGGTAATAACATATATTTATACATTTTAAGTTCACATACATTTTTATACAGTATTTAAAGTATTTATTAATTCATTTAGGATACATTTAATATATTTTTACTTATTTATTAAGATTTGTATTATATTGAGGTGTAAGGATTTTAACATAATAGTTATAGACTAATATAGTGGAAATGTTTTAACTATTTAATTATTTATGAGGTAGGACTGTTTGATTTGCACATTTGAAAGATGTATTTAAAGTTTTATTGGTCAATGCTTGCTTCAGTTTGATATTTAAATGCCCAATTAAGTATTGTCAATTGTCTGATGAAGTCAATTATATTGGACGAAAACGCATGACTATGGTTGTGGATTAACAGCGTTTATGTAGAAGTTCGTTGAAGTTCGTTTTTTTTGTCATTAAAACTTTTTCAAAACTAGAAGAATTGAAGGTTCTTTCGAGCTGTTTGCACTCTGCTTTTGTTTATTTGGTATTTTGAGTGCCTTCCACGGGGGGTTTTACTGGTTATCTAGTGCTTGAGCTACAGAAAGAACTTCAAGTTTGCAGAGCGTCATGAGCTCCAAGGGACAGGAAGAGCTTGGCCAATCGCGAAAGCTGATTGGCCAACTCACCGAGCTCATAGATTTATTAATGCCCCTCTGTCACAGTCTGCTGGAAAGCAAAACGGGACCATGCAGAGACGAAAATGGAACCGAAGGGTTGCAGTTTAAAAACAATAAAAGAAAAAGGGAGCTTATGGGCGACGAAGATGAAGCCGGCGACTTTTTCCAAGGAAAGGGAACTAATTTCAATCCAATGAATATACCATCTATCTTCGGTACTGAACCTGAAGGGGCTGAGGGGAGAAGCGAGCACTTACTAGAAGCTGGAGCTCGTCCTAAGAAGCCGACTTCTGATGGTTCAAGTACAGGTACTGTTTTCATGAACACTAATGGTGTTACTACGTCTGAATGGTTAAAAAGAGACTTTTTGTTTAGTACTGATAAAAATGTTGGCTCGAAGAACAAAGATGGAGAGCCTTATTTTGTCAAAATTGATAAATTAAAAATGCTAATGACTAAATTTAAAATAATAAACATTGAGAATGCATATTTAAAAGAATGTTTAAAGAAGGAGATTGTCCCTAAGGGACTTCGTGTATGCAAATATCCAAACAATGTGCAAGAGGGATCTGTTTTTCACATGAGCTTGTTAAAAGTTTTTAACCAGTGTGGATTAGATATAGTTAAACTAATAATAGAAGAAAATTAAAGAAAACAAGCTAGTTTAGGCAAAGAGATAGATGAGCTTGACAATTGTATTAAGAAAGACCTAATACATGGTATTAGGGAAGAAAGAAATAAGTATTTTAAAATCAGACAAGAAATTGATGGGAAATGTGATGAAGTTATACAACGGAAGATGGGCAAATTGAATAGAGATATGTTGGAATATGAATCTGGTAACAATTACCCCAAACCATCCGTCCCTAAGAAGGATTTTAACATCAGTGGTAAAAAATGGAATAAACAGGGCACCACACATAATAACTATAGGAGAAATAGTTATTATGAACAGGAATTTCCTCCTTTAGAAAGGGAAGTGGATGGAGGATTTACGCCTCAAAACAGAAGGGGAAATTTTTACATGAGGGGGGGGAGAAGGGGGGGGGTTTGACAGCCCCTCCACAATAACTAATGTAACAGGTGTTGACAATATTGTGATTGATAACATTAAACACACTTACAAAGATTTTTCTATTTATAATTATAGTAACTTTATTTTAAACAAAGATCATTTTAATTTGCTTAGTAAAGGAGTTAAATTCATACCATGGAGTAAGGGTGATATAGCCACCACTATATTAGATACAAAACTCTTCATAAGGAAAATTAATTTAGGTATTTCAGCATGTAGAAATGGTTTTGAGAATGGAAGTAACAAGATGAATTTGAGAAGAAAGTCTATTTATAACCCGCCCCTTTTACCACAGTTAAAGAATTTTGAAACAATACTGGAAGAAGATATTAGAAATCTGCAGGTTAAAAACAAATATAGACACATGAATAATTTAAAGAAAGATGAGAATAAAGTCTTAGTAGAATTAATGAACAACGACTCCATAAGAGTAATGAAGCCGGATAAAGGTGGGGGGATTGCAATAATGGATAATATCACATATGAAGGGAAGATGAACATGATTCTTAGGGATGAGCATAAGTATGCAGTGGTTTCTAAAAATGAAGTCAATGTAGCATACCAACGTATAGATATTATGTTAAAGGACTATATGTTTGAAGGTATCATGGATCATGACTTATTTAAGTTTCTCACTGTGCATAAACCGAGAATAGCAACTATGTTTGGAATCCCTAAAGTACACAAGAATTGGTGAGACCCCCCCACTTAGACCCATAGTTACGGCTGAAGGGTCAAAAACGACCCCTCTAGCAAAATACGTAGACTTTAAAACCAAACATATTTGGGTCGATAATAAAATTATTCTAAAAGATTCTTGGGATTTGTTGAAACAACTTTCTCCAGGAATTTTTAGTGAAGAATTGTTGTTTATTACCATAGATATTGTGGATCTTTTTTCGAATATTCCACATAATAGTGGGATGGAAATGTTTGAAGAAAGTGTGTTTTTGGACAACACTTTGACTCAAAAAGAAAAAATATTATCAGTAGCCCTCATGGACATTATATTAAGATATAATTTTTTAGTTTTTGATGGTGAGTATTTCCAACAGAAAGGAGGAGTTTCCATGGGGGCGGCGTGTGCACCCACATACGCCAACATAGTGTTGTCCAAATGGGAAGAGAAGTTTGTTTTGAATTCTGATTTTAACAAAGAATGGTTACTGTATCGAAGATTCCTCGATGATATAGTTATTTTTTGGATTGGGGGACATGAAAAGTTTTTAGAACTCATGGAGTATATTAATCATACCACCGACTTTCTTAGATTTACGTATAACATCAATTCAGGTGTATTACAATACTTGGATATAGAAGTATGTATAAATAAGGATAAACAAGGTTTTGAATCCAGGGTATTTAGAAAGGATACCTATTGTAATTCATATTTGCACTTTGATAGTGCTCATCCCCTGCACTGCAAAAGAAACATAGTAAAGGGACAGTTTGTGAGGGGATCGAGAATGACTAGTCAAAATGATGATTTTGTAAAGGAATGTAATAAATTGCAAAAGATGTTTATAGAAAGGGGGTATCCAAGGGAGTTTGTGTCTGATATTAGAAAAGAAGTAGAAGAGGGTAGGGGTGATAGATTCAAACCAATTATAGGAGTACATGAATTTTTGACAGTTAAAGAGGGACAGAATAAGGTCAAGGGTATTGAGGAAAAATCCCAAAGAAAGTTGATAGTGGAATACAATATGTATAACTTTAAAGTTAGAGATACACTACAAAAAAAAATGGGATAAATTTGTAGCCTTTACTGACATTGAAGAAATTAATAATATCAAACCTAAAGTAGTTTATAGGAATTCTAGAAGTTTAAAGAATATGTT